>NW_021703766.1:31987025-32064359 GCF_005190385.1 Monodon monoceros
AGGGAGGGAGGAAAAATTGTAAAGCTTTGAAAAAAAGATTAGAGAGGAAAGCTTGGGAATCTTAACTATTAAGACTTATTCTACCTACTGTTGTCCAGTTCATCTGAGGAGATTTGCTTTCCTCATGTCTTTTTCTAGGCTGTGATTCTGGGAGATGTAACCCAGTCTCTGCCTGGCTCTAGACAACTGAATACAATCCCGGCTCAAGCTTGTTTAGTGATAAACCATGAACTATTTCATACTTTCACCAAAAAAATTTAGCAAATGGGGTAATGGACATTAACATCTTGTTTCTCTTAGGATTACTGTGTAATTAATTCCTGTTAGTAAGAAAAACCACATTTAGGGGCTGCCATATGTGACTGTTTTATTCTTCATTTGTCTGTGAGAATAATGATCTTTGTATTATTTATCATCTGAAGGCCAATGAAAAAGTATTTGCCTTGTGTGATTAAAGCTGCCTTGTTTTTCAGGGATTTCTAGTTCCACCTGGAAAGAAGGTGAGATCAAGAAGCATTTGTTCCCAGCTGACAAGCTCCCCTGACTGATGGCTTTAGACTATGTCCACAGAGGTCATGGCCACAGTGAGGTGGCTGGGCCTTGGTGGTATTCAGTTCCCAGCAATGATTAATGATTGCCACGTCGTCATGCAGCCTGGGGTTGTCAGATCTTCCAGATTTTTAGGAGAACCTAGGAATCTGGCTCTGTAGGTAACACATGCATATATTTAACTTTTGTCAGTTGTTGCTACATGAAAATTATTGTTTTAAATTGTGAGATCCAAACAAAACATGAACATAGGCTGGTTTCTGGCGTCTAGGTGAAGGATGGCATTGGCCTGACCTTGGCTCGGGGAGTGGTCTCCTGTCTGCTGCTCCCCTTACTTGCAGTTGCCCTAAAGGTGGCAGGGAGGCATGCAAGCCAAGCCCGCAGCTCGTCTACAGAAATTTGCTGTTTTGTGGTCTTTGGAGGACTTTGAGGTGCTGCGTGAGAAAAAAAAAAAATCGAGGCAATGAATGCGAAGTAACAGATTTTAATACCTGAAGGCAAGTACTGCAAACTGGAGGCCTGCACTGTCCCTGGCCAGGGTCTCTTTTGGTCTACAAGGCGTGCCTGTCCATTCTCTTGCCTTCCGCTTGCTCATCCCTTGTATCGTACAGCTGGCCAGCTGCGCACTGTGGTGTTAGCTGCTGGATCCTTAGAGGCATCTGAGCGGCAAAGCCTCCTGTCAGCTGCTAGCTACGAGCATCTCGGGAAAAGGAACACGTGCAGTTGGCTTTAAGACTTCTTTGGACTTGAACAAAGAGTAAGGCAGGCCCTGAGTCAGAATGGAGGACTAATTCTTTTACTTTCCAGCTCAGGATACTGCAAAGGTTCTCCATCCCAGAGACCCCAACATCTTCTGCACATTCTGTCACCTCGTCAAGTCCTACTTACTCCTGAGGCCACAAATTCTGGGTCTCTGAGCAGGATTTATTTGTTCCACTGTCGTGTTCCTATTGTAGCCTTGGACTAGCTCAACGCCTTGATGACATTCTTCGAAAGTTTTCAGTTGAGATAGCTACAACCGAGAGCTGCTAGGGCTTGAGGTCGTTTGTATTCTCCTTGGTCTCCTCTGGACCCAGGATATTTTCTGGCACACAGTAGGGGGTTAAAAAGGTTTGCCGATTAGGAAATGGCAAAGATTCGGATTGTCTTCAAAGTGGATGCGTGGGTTCCATTGAAAGTCTGATTTTGCAATGTTGCCGTGGGCCTTCCCCACTGAACACTGTGAGAAGGCTGTGGGTACCCTACTCCCATTGTCTTCTTTTTTCTCATTGGAGAAGCGGGAGGATGGAGGCAAGAGATAGTGTGGCTCTGAGACTTTTCTCCTTTACATTATCCATGCTATTGACGGGGCATTAAAACCCAACCTCTTCTACAGCGGCATGTTCAGCAAGCCCCCGACTGCTGGAATCCAGTTCGTCAACTGAGCATCAGAGCAGCAGACCTGTATACTGTGTTCCCTTCAGCTGACCACCACTGGCTGCATGGGAGGCAGGGCTGGGGGAGGCGGGGTGGTCAGGCTAAGAGAGAGCTGGAGTGGGGGAGGGGAGGAGGCGGGTGTGTGTGTGTGTGTGTGTGTGTGTGTGTGAGCTCTCCATGTGAACTTCCCCCCCACCCCCTTCCAAATCGTAAATTAACAACAGGGGACCTTGTTAAGTGCAGCTTCACAAATTAATATGAAATATAGTGCTTTTTCATAAGCTTGAGAACCAGATTTAAAAGCATATTGGTGTTTGTACACAGCAGGCCGTAATGATCCATTATCCTGCAGACAGAGGAGCTTGCAGCAACACATAAAGAAGACGCAATTGGGCCATCTGCTTTGATTTCTGCAGCGTCCCCAGAGATCCAAGGGAGGAGCTGACAGTCCTCTCCATCTGCCCTTACATTATCAATTACAGTTGAATTATGCCGTGTGCTGCAGGGCTGGCAGATACGGATGGGAGATTGTGGCACCTGAAAAATATAGAAGAAAATCCATATGTTGGGAGCCAGCTGTTTATTTACAAGTCCTTGACATATTTCCTCACTTTCTCGGCTGTTGCCTTTTTTAAGGTTCCTAGAGACATTGCAGTTTAGTGCGAACTTGAGAAGAAATTAGGTGTAACAACATCGCACCACATGAATAATATTTCAGGTTCCTTTTTTACAGCTGAAATGCGCACGGAGCAAAAAACATCAGGTCGAACAGATTTTAAATTATGAAAAAAAATAAGTTGTGAACACATCTGGGGTGGCTGCTACAGCTTGTTATGTTTAAAAAACATGTTGGAACAGGCGAGGACATGCACACTGTGCATTTTTGGCAGCTTAGAAATCGTGCAAAACTGTAAGTTTTATGAAATGGTAAGTGTTTATGAAAGCTTAGGGAGTTAGGGGGTAGAAAGTGCAGTGGCCCAAGGAACTTCTAGGAAGGCGGCTTTAAGAATGCAGTGTTTTGTCTTGAATTGATTTGTAGTTTTTTGCTTTTTCAACAGCGGCTTAACTTGTTCCTGGTTCAGTTGGTTCTAGACTGGTGAGGTGGAGGGCCACCACATTCATTCGGTTGGGCTGGGGTTTTACGGTATGGGATGCCGTCCAGCCGTGTGGAACTTTACATTTTGTTCTCATTTCACGCCATGTCCTCTCCCCACATCCACTCAGCCAGAGAGTCTGTGTGCTCGTGTTTGCTCAGCTGAGGGTTCCAGCTCAGTGCATCTACAGCTTTGGGGAAGAGTTGCCGCGACTTAGTACTTGCAGATGGTCGGGAACAAGAGGACTCACACTGGCTATGAGGAGAGGCTATTTTTTGAGATGCCCCTGGAAGCAGAGGTGCTGGCAGGGTGAATGAAGAGACTGAGAGTAGAAGTTGAGCCCCAATTTTCCACCATTCACTTGCCACTCAGGGCCAATTTAGAGGGCCTCGTGGTCTCTAGGCTAACTCCACGATGCCAGCACTTAACTCTTACTTGCTTTATCCTTTGGGCGTGTGTTGTACTTCTGAGGGCGTTAACTGAGAGCTTCCTGAAAGAAGAGGTGAACTTATTTATTTTTACTTCTTTCTTAGGACCAGCATGGCACTTGGCATTCCTGAGAGTTCATAAAATGTTGGATGCATCAGTGAATGGATGAATGAATGATGTCTTCAGGATTTTCTGTATGTTAACTAATAGGCTCAGCAGCAGCAAGTGCAAAATCTAGGAACTACAGAATTCTGGCATTCCGTGATATGGCCATTGGGACACCAGCTTTCTGCTACTAACGACGTCTCCTCTGACCTGACCAGTTGTAGGCAGCATGAGCATATCTTCCTCTTTGTGACCACTGGGCAGCTCCCTGGAGAAGAGGGACCACCATGGGGTTGTGTTCACAGGCTATGCTGACTCTTCCTCTTCTTTGTTCCACAGCCTCTTAGTCACTGGAGTCTACTGACTTTCTTCCCATCCCCTCCTGGGTCCTTACTGTCTGTGCTTATTCATCGTCTTTGGAAATGGGCTCACGTGTGTGCAGTGGTCTCCATCACATTTCATAGTAAAAGCTCAGCTCATAAGAGCTTTCATACTACACCATTAGGACCGCATGTAATACTGTGTGAGGCCCAGTGCAAAATGATCCAAAATTAAGAATTTCAAGACGGTGACACGAGAGCATTAACCAAGCACAGAGCCCTTCTAAGTGTGAGGTCTTGTGCACCTGCACAGGCCGCATGCCCACGAAGCTGGCCCTGTTGGTGCCGCAGCTGCCACATCCACTGGTGCTCGGTCCACCACGACTAATTTTATCGCTCCTTCTCGATCTCTTTCCCCCTTTTCCCCTTCATCTTCCTCCTCTTCTGTCTTCTTCCTCCTTCTCCTCAAGACATTATGCAAAAATCTCTTACCTGCTTCCGGTCTTCATCTTGCCCTTTGCCCTCATTTTTTCACTCAGATACAGAATGGCATCTCCCTTAAAGGCGGTCTCATCATTTTTCTTTCCTACCTCTGACTTCTGTTCTGATTGACTTGAAATGTCTCAGTCAGGTTTTTGGTTCCTCTCTCAAGAGACCTAACCTAATTGTGCTTACTTTACAGGGTTGCCTTGTTGCTTCAATAATAACCCAAATGAATAGAAATATAGGCATCATTTTGCATGTTCCTTGGAACATGGTACGTGCTCAGAATATCCGCCGTCCTCCTCCCTTCAGTCTTCTCCTCGTCATTGTTATAATTGACTCCACCATCTACCCAGCAGGAATCCTTGGGTCTAGGCAAAATTTTTATTTTGTTCTTTCATGTGTCATGATAATTTTTCTCCCCCATTCATTAGTTTTGTTTTTTCGTTTGGTCATTCTGTCATTTGTTTATTCAGCCTCATTTATTGGTTCCCAGAATGCACAAAGATGGAAAAAAGGCCAGGATATCCTCTATTATTTTTAAAAAATATTTTTTATTCTTTTTCTGTTCTCTCTTTCATGCCTATAATATCCTTTAATCCTCATATCATACTTATGAGAAAGGGTATAGCAATAAGGTTGCTCAGGGTGTTGAACTGAATTGGCTAAGATTACATGGAAGGTTAGTGGCTGTTAAGGACTGAACTGTATCTTCCTGCCCCCACCAAATTCATACACTGGGGCCCTAACCCCATTGTGACTACACTTGGAAATATGGCCTTTAGGGAAGCAGTTAACGTTAAATGAAATCACAAGGATAGGGCCCTCATCCAATAGGATTGGTGTCTTTATAATAAGAGGAAGAGACACCAGACATATCTGTATCTCACCATGCATGCACAGAGGAAAGGCCCTATGAGAACACAGCAAGAAAGCCCCGTCTGCAAGCCAGGAAGAGCGCTGTCATCAGAAACCAAATTTGCCACACCCTGATCCTGGACTTCTAGCCTCCAGAACTGTGAGAAAATAAACTTTTTGTTGTTTAAGCTACCTAGTTTGTGATGTCTTGTTATAGCGTCCTGAGCAGGCTGATACAGTGGCAAAGCCAGGTTTGGAGCCCCGCATCTGTGTGCTCCTAAGGTAATGCTCCTTCACCACTGAGCAGTGGCTTCTGAGCTAGCCTATAAATCCCTTGCATATGGTGACCCAGACTTTTACTTCTTTTGCATCATCCATTGACTTCAGCTGAGCATATGCAGAAGAGTCAAAATGAAAAGGAATGGAGGGAATCCCCTGGTGGTCCAGTGGTTAGGACTCTGTGCTTTCACTGCCGTGGACCTGGGTTCAATCCCTGGTCAGGGAACTAAGATCCCACAAGTTGTGGAGCATGGTCAGGAAAGATAGATAGATAGATAGATAGATAGAAAGAAAGGAAGGAAGGAAGGAAGGGAGGAAGGAAGAAGGAAAGAAAGAAGGAAAGGGAGGAAGGGAGGAAGAAAGAGAAAAAGAAAGAAAAAGAAAGAAAAGAAAGAAAAAGAAAATGAATGGATGCCTGGGGGAGAGAAGAAAATCATTAATGTTCCATCAGCTGGTATCCTTGATATCTTCTGTTTGGGTTGTCTGTTGCTACTTAACAAATCACCACGTGATTCACTGGCTTAAAACAGCAACAACTATGCCCTTGCTCAAGATTCTGCAATTGAGGTAGCGCTCAAAAAGGAGAGCTCACCTCTGCTCCATGCGGCCTCAGTGGGGATGGCTCCCATGTGCCTGGAGGATCCATTTCTGATTTGGCAAGTTGGAATGCTGGCTGCCAGCTAGGAGCTCACCTGGGACTGTTGGCCATGTCTTGTTTCTCCTCCATGGGCCCTCTTCCTGGCTGGGCTGGGCTTCTCATAACATGAAGGATGGGACCCCAGAGGGAGCACCCCAAGACCAAGTGCTTTCCGAGGACAAGTCCCAGCATCCAAGACAGCACTGCCCAGTACAGTAGCCACTAGCTGCATGTGGCTATAGAGCACTTGAAATATGTTTAGTCTGAATCGAGATATGCCTTAAGTACGAAATACACACCAGAGTTTGAAAGCTGCATCTGAAAAACAAAAGGTAAAACATCTCTAGTACCTTTTAAAAATATTGATCCCATTTTGGAATGACGATATGTTACACATGGGCAAAATAAGATATACTATATTGAAATTAACTTCATTACTTTTTAAAATGTGGCTGCTGGAAATTTGAAAATGTCTGTTGTGCTGCTCCCAGCGTTTATCAGGCCTCTGCTTGCATCACACTTGTCACTTACCAGGAGCCAAAGCTAATCACATGACCAAGCTGGAGTCATGCTGGGAAGAAGCTACACAAAGGTGTGACCACCCAAGCAACAATCTACCACAACTTCCAAGGTTTTCATTTTGTCAATTAAAAAAAACATTATACTGCAATTTTGTAAAATGCAAAAAGCTCTATAAAAAGTGTTTCAAGAGAAAACACTTCCAGCTTCAGTACTTAATAAGATACAGTACTTTAGGTATATTTCAGCAGTGGTTATACAAATATTAGCCGCCTATTATATGCAAAGCTCCAGCTACTGAAGCAGAGGAGTTAAGGGCTCTCATGTGACTTAAGACTTGAGAAATTTAAAATTAATTTCTGGAATGGGAGAATGAACAATATAAAACTCGGCCATACTAAGACCTAGTTGCATGTTAGAGAATAAGTGCCACACGGGCTACTTGCTTATCCTTGGTATCTCCAATTATGTCGTCTTTTTATTTTTGGGATGTGTCTTTTCCTCATCTGGGTTCCTGAGATTCTGATTCATGAGATCAGAGGTAGAACCGACATAGGAATGTTTGACAAGTATAATTTAATTAGATGATTTTTATGTGCATCTCTGGTTGAGAACCATAGGAGGGTATGTTTCATGGGTGTTCATGGGACGTGAAGATAGAAGAGGAATGAAGTCCAGGGTGTTTCTGGAATAAGGGGTCCTTAGATGTGGGATGGGTTTCAGCCCTTGATAAGAGTTCAGAAGATGCTAAAACTTCCACAGTATTACATAAATCAGCAGACAACAGTTCTGAGATTGCTTCACCCTCGGGCATCTTGGGCATGGGGGGTGGCAGTGAGGTGAATTTCAAATTTTTGCTCTCAGTACCAGGGACTTGGCTGGTATGATGTTCACACAGGGATGGAACATGGCTGCAGTAGTTTGCTAGGGCTGCCATAACAAAGTTCCACAGACTTGGTAGCTTAAATGACAAAAGTTCATATTCTCACAGTTCTGGAGGCTGGAAGTCCTAGATCAAGGTGTTGGGAGGGTTGCTTTCTTCTGAGGCCTCTCTCCTTGACTTGTAGATGCTATCTTCTCCCTGTGTCTTCACATGGCCTTCCCTCCATTGTGTCTGTGTCCTAATCTCCTCCTCATGGAAGGACACCAGTCAGATTGGATCAGGGCTAACCCTAACACCCTCATTTTAACTTAATCACCTCTTTAAAGACCCTATCTCTAAGTCTAATCACATTTTGAGGTTCTGGGGCTTAGGATTTTGACATACGTTTTTGAGGAATAGCATTCAACCAACAACAAATGATTTCTAAGATGGGCACTCTCTCTGACAGAATGGTTTCTGTGTTCAAAAGCATGAAAATTTGTTTGAAAAACAGAAATAGATACAATATTTCAGATGCATTACAAAGTTGTCTATTTCTTTCTTTCTGAGGCCATCTTTCCGTGGTGAAATGAGACCAAAAAACATAGTTGCAAAATCAAAAAGAGTAAAACTAAGAGTTTCAGGTATTTGCTGTTGATACATACACACACATCATTTGGAGGGCACTTTCTGAAGCTTCTCTTTCCCCTTGCTTGGGTCAGAAGCAGGGCCTTAATAAAACAAAAATATAACCCTGGGTCTTCGGACAGAATAACCTTCTCTGAGAACGCATGATGGCGCTGGGCTGTAGACCCGAGTCCCAGATCACACAGCCAGTGAAGTCTGGGTTCAAGTCACAACCACAGGAGAACTCTCTCTCTAGTTCTCTGTTTTGGTGCCTGGTGTTTTTCATACAATAGATGATGAATATTTGTTGTGTAGTCACTGCTAAAACACCTGAAGTACTATACCCTATCATGTACTAAAGTTGGAAGTTTTTTCTTTGACTTTTTATAGAGCTTTTGGTATCAGGTCATTTTACAAAGTTACATTCAGTTGTGTTTTTTTTTTTTAAATAAATTTATTTATTCATATTTTTGGCTGTGTTGGGTCCTCATTGCTGCGCGCGGGCTTTCTCTAGTTGCAGCGAGCGGGGGCTACTCTTTGTTGCGGTGTGTGGGCTTCTCATTGTGGTGGCTTCTCTTGTTGCGGAGCACGGCCTCTAGGTGTGCGGGCTTCAGTAGTTGTGGCACATGGGCTCAGTAGTTGTGGCTCGCGGGCCCTAGAGCGCAGGCTCAGTAGTTGTGGCATATGGGCTTAGCTGCTCTGCGGCATGTGAGATATTCCCGGACCAGGGCTCGAACCCATGTCCTCTGCATTGGCAGGCGGATTCTTAACCACTGCGCCAACGAGGAGAGTCCCTCCATTGTTTTTTAAATTGAACAAAATGAAAACACTGGAGGATGTAGTATAATATTAAGGATGCATTCATTCAGTTAAGACAGGGCAAAGCATTCCAGAAAGAATGAATAGCATATGCAAAATCTGGGAGTGAACAGGATGAATTCAAAAGATTGAAAGGTGCCCAGTTTGATCTCAGTGGCCAGTGAGGGGATCATGCAATGAGAGGTGTGGTCTGGGACTTTAAGGGTGTGTCATTTGAGGATGAGTAGGGTCCTGGAAGCTTCCATCTCCGTATTGGAAGGCTTTCTAAGTGGAATGAAGTGTTTTCATACACTGCATTGTTTTTCATGCCTACCACCCTGCATCAGACCTTTCCAACAAGGATTCAGCTTAAGTGAGTAGTACTTTCATGTGTCAGAAGTCATCAAGAGTCAAGTCTTTTCTCCTTAACCTCCAGTCCCCATAGTACTGAAACTTTCTAGTAGATGGTTAGAAAAAGAATTTTCTCCTGGACTACCATGTCTTACCGTAACTTCCTGTTATACATTTTCTGGGACCTCCCCCGGTGGTCCCATGAGGGGTACCTCCCATGTCCTCTGAAAACACCCAGTCTGAAGCTACAATTCCACTTGATAACTGCTATTTTTTTTTTCCTCTGGCTCCACTTTCCAGAAATCTTACCTGTGAGGCTACCTGAAGGTGTCCTAGAGTGGTTCCTGCTGATAATCCCCAGGGAGGTCCCACGTTTGTCTGTGCCAAGGGTCTTAACCTCAGGGAATGACATGCCATCCTTCAAATCCTCAGGCAAGAAAATATGGCATCAACTGTAACTCACTCATGAATTCTAACAATTCTTTGTCAGTTTTGTACTTGCCCTTTCTTCTGCCTGGGAAGCTCCTTCCCCAGATATCTTTATGGCTCCTTCCCTCACTTCCTTCAGGTCTCTACTCAAATATCATCAGAGAGGGCTTCCCTGGCCACCCTAGAATAAAAGGATCCCTCCCTGTTTAACTTCCTAACCCTAACTTCTTCATATTTTTCTTTAGCCTGCCCTAGCAGGTTCCCTAAAAGTTAATGTCCCCTGATGCTGCTGAAGTCATAACTCACTGATCCTCCATTCATTCATTGCACCAAGGCTTTTTGAGTACCTACTATATGGAGGGGGCCATGCTAAGTTATAGAGATAAAGAGAAGAGCAAAAGACACAACTAGCAAAGAAGTGAATAAATGCATTTGGTCATTTTACGATGGAAACAGGGAGGCCTATTAGGGGCTTACCTGAACTTGAGTCGCCAAGGAAGGCTTTGTGAGGAAAGCATCTGTAGGAGCAGGTTGCACCAGCCTCTGTTCTGTCACTTTCTAGCTCTCACCCCTCTCATGACGTGGGCTCAAATCCAGGCCCAGGAGCTGGGCAGGGAGCAGGCGCTGTGTCATCCCCTCCATGAGTCTGTCTCCCTCCCTTTCCTACTTTCACCTTCTGCCAGTTACAAGACGCTTCTGTGTGTGAATATGGATGGGTACAAATAGATGATCCAGGGATGGGGTTGGGGGGTGGCCGGGAAGAAGACAAGCTCATCTTCATTGACAGTGTCGAAGCCCTGGTTGAGTCAAGTGCCATGACATTTCATAATGTTTCACGCCACCCTACCTAAGCCTAATTTTCTGGCCTTTTTGATCTCAAGAAACTCAAAATCTTTTCAAGATATATAACAATGATCTTTTCAAAATGCAAATCTGGTCACACCACTCCCCTACCCTAGCTTAAAACCTTGCAGCGGGGTCCCACTGCTCTGCCCTTGGGATAAAAGCTACTTCTGGCTCGGGGACCTTGTATGGTGTCTCTAGCCTGTCCAGCCCAGTCTGCGGTCACCACCCCCCTCACTGTCCCCTGTGGTCACACCGGGGAACTTCGAATCCTTTGGATTCACCCTGCTTCCTCCCAGCTTTAGCACATGCCATTCCTTCTTTCTAGAATGCTTTTTGCACTGTCTTAACCAAGTTAACTCATTCTTAATATTTAACTCAAATATTATTTCTTTGAGGAAGCCTCCCATGGTCACTTTATAGCATGCGGCAGGGTTATGATTTCACATAAATCTGTTTGATTGATTCATGTCATCTCCCCCATTAGAAAGTAAGCTCTGTGGATTGTGACCATTTCTGCTGACCACTGCATGCCCAGCCTTAACCTAGGGCCTGCAGTGTAGGAAGTACTTGCTAATATTTGTTGAATGAGTAAACAATCGAATCAATCAATAAAATTCTCTTTCTTTGTACTCCCCTTCAGGCATAAACAAGAAATAGTTGCTGGAGAAAAGGCAGTCCTGGCCAGGCACACAGTCCACTGCATGGAAAATATGGGGTCACTGTTCCTAAGAGGCAACTCCCTTCTTCTTACACATTGCTTATTCATTGGTTTTACTAGAAAGAGTCCAGCCTTGTAGACAGCGATGTTCGTGGTGAGGGTGGGGTGGGAAGGGTGTCTGAGGAAGAACCCTTGAAGTGGCCTGACCTCTACTTCTGTGTGTGACTGTTCCTGTGCCCCGGTGTACAGAGAGAGATGACTTCTACATTTATTTTCCCACCGTATTTTTTCTACTGTTCCTTCTCAGTCCCAGTTACATCTTTTTCCAAAGGTTCTCGGTGTAAACGGAATAAAATTGCTTGGGATCATAAATAAGATTCAAGAGGAGTAACCAGCAGAGGTTTGGGGGACGATGGCTTCTCCTTCCTCCTCTATAATTTATTGTTTTTCCGCCGTAGG
The DNA here is from genome assembly GCF_005190385.1 of Monodon monoceros. Lineage (NCBI taxonomy): Eukaryota > Metazoa > Chordata > Mammalia > Artiodactyla > Monodontidae > Monodon > Monodon monoceros. The sequence goes on from NW_021703766.1 coordinate 31,998,745, forward strand.
AAGCCAAATGATATTTCTCTAATTAACAGACACAGGCAACTATAGTATAAATCAACATCACAGCCTTTTTAGTGATGCAATCACTTTATGATCAGAGGATATAAATGAAACATCACAAATGCATCTCAAGCAGCAAAACATAATGGAATAAGCGAGAGGGGTTGTCTGTCTCCGGGGACTGTGGGCACTGAGGGGGATCTTCGCTCTGGAAGCTGCTGATTTTGCCCTAGCATAACCTGAGGAGTGTATCCTGCCCGTGGTTAGGGACACTGAACAGTCATGTACTTTTTGTCTTATGTTGCCTATAGGTATGAGTTTGGTGTCTGTACCCTGGAGAGACCAGGATCTGGGTGGTAACCTCAGCCTTGGAACTTATTCCCTGCATGACCTTTGGGAAGTCGCTTGCTTCCATGAGCTCTGTTTTTTCATTGCACGTTGGTTATAATAATGGTACTTTACTTCATAGCATGATTGTGGGCATTAATGCATGCAAGGAACTTAGGGTAGTATCTGACATGTAAAGAGAAATTTAATTCAATTAAGCTCTTATGATTGTGATTTTCATTATTATTATCCCCAGCCTCAAATTTCGTGTCTCTCCATTTTAGCGTGCATAATCACTTAAAATGCTGATTTCTGGGTGACAGGCCCCACAGTCTGATTCCACAATCTGGGGGAGAGCCCAGGACTCTGCATTTTAACAACCTTATTGATGCTTCTGGTATTGACAGTCTGTGAATTAATTTGGAGAGCACTGCTTTATGGCATGCATGGAAAATTGAGGCATTTGCTGAATACCTAGTTCAACCTCAATTCTACCTGCTAGGGATAAGACAGTGCCAAAAACATCCAGGGAGCAGATTTAAAGTATATTTATATTTCCTTCTAGGAAGTGGACTGTGGATGGGCTTTGCTGGGGGCACCATACCTTCCCTATTTCCCTAACACAGAGCTAGATTCCAAAGCACAGAGCATGGCAGGGAGATGAGGCTGCATCTGGAGATAAGGGTGGAGAAGATGAACCACAATAAAGCCTTTCTGTTCACACAGCTTAGATCTTTTCTTCCTCCCTGGTCCCCTTTCTCTTTCCCAAATTTGGTAATTATTTATTAGTTCCTCCCAACCTGAAACCTGAGGGAGGGGATAATATGTTACAGTTTATAAAACATTTATCTGTTCATGATCTCATGTAAAATTCCCAATCCTGTGAGACCAGCAGGAAAGAGAAGTGATTATCTCTATTTAACAGTTGAGAAAACTGAGGTTCAGAAAGAAAAGAGAATTTTTCTGAGGTCACGCAGTTCTTAAGGGATAAGTGAGTCTTGATTCCAGGAGTTTTAATCCTGAATCTAATATTTTTCTCACTGTGACATAGAGCCTTTGGTCATTTCCCTTTCTTATAAACAAATAACTGTGGCGTATGACAACCATGTGTAGACAATGATTATATTTTGAGTGTGTCTGTGTCAGTGTGTCTGTGTTTGTGTGTGCTGGAGGTGTGGGTGTGGAGCCATCTAGTAGAGCTCCTGTCCCCTTGTTCCAACATCTTGTGATTCCCCCAGTACTATCCCACCCACCCCAACCTCAGGGTCCCAGTTAAGTTTTCCATTTTTAAACTAAAGAAACACTGTGTTGAAACTGTTCCTGACATTTTAAGCAAGTTCAGTAGCCATTGTCCCTAGAAGTCTTGGAGCGTTTTATAGAATGCTGTGACGTTTCAAAAGTTGAAAGAATTATGTGTTTGAGGACACATGGGCATTTCCTTCTCCCCTTTGCCCCTTCTCCCATTCAGTCACCTAGGCATTCTGTGTTCACTGCTCAAGGGAAGGATGACCGAACCACAATGAAAGGAGGAGTCCTCGATGGGTAATTGCATTTCCAAAGCCTAGGCTGTAGGTTGAGGGGAAGACCCACGAGCATAACTTGAGCATAGATCTGGGGAAAGGCTAATAAGCAAGGAATAAACAAAAGTCCTGGACTTTGGGAAGGGAGAGGATGGCAGAGGTAAAGAGGGAGAGCGGTTAGTGGGCTTATGAAGCTGGCTGTGAGTGGAGGGAGCAAGTGGGCAGAGCAGAACCCGCATCCAGAGGCTCCTCAACCTCTGCCTCAGCATCCTCTCAAAAAGGCCTTGTCAGTGGTGTACACTTAGAAGATGAAGGGGGACCTCTTCTGTATCTTCAGAGGGCCCAGCCATCCCTCCCCTCGGTTGAATATAGCATAGAGCCTGCCCTGGGGACCTACAGTGGCTGCCCTTCCCATTGGTCGAGCCCCTTTCACCCACCCCATGTGGGCAACCCTCATTTCAATACCATGGGACACTTATATATACCTGAGGCCAAGGGCGTGTGTCCTGGGCACCCAGAGGGTGTTGTGGTGTGTTTTTTATTAAGTTTTATTTTTTTATTTTAAGTTTTATTTTTTTAAGCTTTATGCATTTTTTAATCTTTATTTTTTAACTTAGTTTTGTTAGAGCAGGTTTAGGTTCACAGCAACATTAAGAAAGTGCAGAGATTTCCCATGTGGCCCCCACCCCCATGTAGGCGTGGCCTCCCCAGTATCAACACCCCCACCAGAGGGGGACATTTGTTACAATTGATGAACCTGCTGATACACTGACACATCCTTATCAGCCAGAGTTTATAGCTTACACTGTGGTTTACTGTTGATGTTGTACATTCTGTGGGTTTAGGCAAATGTATAATGGCATGTATCCATCATTATAGTATCATGCAGAGTATTTCTGCCATAAAAATCCTCTGTGCTCTGCTTATTCATCCCTCCCCACCCCGCAAGCCTGGTAACAACTGACTTTTTTACTGTCTCCATAGTTTTGCCTTTTCCAGAAGGCAAAGAAGTTGGGATAATACAGTATGTAGCCATTTCAGATTGGCTTTTTACACTTCATAGTATGCATTCAAGATTCCTGCATGTCTTTCCCTGCATAGCTTGATAACTCATTTCTTTTTAGCACTGAGAGATATTCCATTATCTGGATTTACCACAGTCGATTTATCCATTCATCTACCAAAGGACATCTTAGTTGCTCCCAAGTTTTGGCAGTTATGAATCAAGCTGCTGTAAATGTTCCTGTGCAGGTTTTTGTGTGGACATAAGTTTTCAGCTCCTTTGGGTAAATGCCAAGGAGCATGATTGCTGGATCATACCATAAGAGTATGTTTAGTTTTATAAGAAACTGCTAAACTGTCTTCCAAAGTGGCTGTACCGTTTTCCATTCCCACCAGCAATGAGTGCTAGTGAATGAGTGTTTCTGCTGTTCTACATCTAAGCCAGCATTTGACGTTGTCAGGGTTCTGGACTTCCGTCTTTCCTATAGGTGTGTAATGGTATCTTGTAGTGACGGTGGTATTTTAAAGAAAGCCCTCAGCATCAGTACTGGAGTGGGACCAGTGGGCCATCTCAAATATCTCTTCTATCCTCAGAGCCAAGACAGTGGTTAGTGTACCTGTGCTGCACATATATATATACACGGGAAATCAGGCCCCATGGAATTTTGTGCTACATCAGGTAGGATTTTATATTATATTTGAATATAAATGTGAATACAAGTGCTGCTAGTTTAAAAACAATGATGGAAGGAAACACTTGATATGAGAATACCTATCAATTCTTGTTCATGTATGCATTTATGGTTTGGTTGGTCCATTGGCTGCAAATCTGAAAAGGAAAATCACTACTTAATTGCAGTGACAAGATGCGTGAACCAGCTCGTGAAGCATGAGTTTCCAGGTGGTTGTGCTCTAAGAATCCCTGCACTTCCCCTCTGGAGTAACAACCAGTTTGCTTCCAGACACTCCTGATGCTTGATACCGGGGCTTCCGAGGGTCTGTGGGCCACAACAGTGTAGTGTCTTTTCCACAATAGCTACCTTACTTTTTTTTTTTTAACTTTTATTGCGGTATAGTTGATTTACAATGTTGTGTCAGTTTCAGGTGTACAGCAAAGTGAATCAGTTATACATATATCCACTCTTTTTCAGATTCTTTTTCCATATAGGCCATTACAGAGTATTGAGTAGAGTTCCCTGTGCTATACAGTGGGTCCTTATTAGTTATCTGTTTTATATATAGTAGTGTGTAATGTCAATCCCAATCTCCCAATTTATCCCTCCCCACCTTTCTCCCCAGTATGTGACTCTATTTCAGAGGAAATATACCGTATCTTAATTACCTTGTTTTTCTTAAATGGGAGCCACTCCATGAGGCTAAACTATCATTTTTCTGCTCCCATCTGATTCAGCCCAAGTCCAAAGCTATTAAAATCTTCTTGAGGAGTCTGGAGATAACATGGCTGCCAAACTTCTGCTTTAACAACCAAGTCTTTTGTACCCGCTGCTATTGTGAATTCTGAATTCCACCCTGTGTCAGCAGTCTTCCTGTTAAGGCCCTATTGATCTAGAGACGGATGAACTCATTTTTCTTTTCAAGGTATGGAAGTGGACGTGGTCCTGGCACTTAACTCGATGGTGGGAGGAGGTTGGCTTCTAGCCCCCACCTTGGCCCACCATGTCTAATTAAAATGGAGTCTGCCTTCTTTGATGAGTTCATAAGTGTTTTACAGACAGGCGGGATGTAGCAACTTTGCAAGACACTGTTTAAAGATCTTCAACATCTGAGAAAGCCACAAAATCCAATAATCCTACTTTCAGGACTCCAGGGTGCCCACGAGATCAATCTCATATCTAAATATCACATAAAGAGAGTGCATTGCATTATAGGCTGGTTTCTATTGAACACCACCTAAGAAACCGCATTAGACAGTTTTGAAAAAGAATGGAGCCTATACCAAAGGGAATGGAAAAGGTTGTCAAATTCTAGAAAATTTTCCCCTTGATTAAAGCTGCACTTTCAAAATTGTTACATTATTAACAAAAGTCAGCTTAGCTCCAATTTATCTTTTGGACAGTTTCTTGATGGATTAGATGTTGGGAATAAACGGGAAGAGCTTTTATGTTCCTTTTTGGGCACAGACAAAGCTGCTATTAATTCTTCTCTTGGTACCTGCAGTAATAGCTGCATGAGGTCCTTCTGAGTAGGTTAATGAGTGTTGAGGTGGTGTTATTTTTAATGGGAGGAGCACCTAGACCCGTGCCCATTCTGGCATGTGCCCCTCAATGCAAGGTGTGTGTGTCTGGTATTTGTTAGCAGATGGGACCCAAGCACAGAAAAGAGAGCATTTGATTCAAATATGCGGAGAGCTTCCTTTTGCTGAGGCTGGAGGGGGTTCCTTTAGCTTCTTCTTTCTTGACAAATAATAGCATTGAGGGATGCTTTCCATTTTTCTTTAGAATAAGAAATAGATTTACTTGGCTTAACATATTTTATTTCAGCTTTTCAGTATTTTTATTATTGTTAATATTTCTAAAGCTGTGCTTTATGGAACACTAAATCTGTGCATATGGGAAGCAAATATCCCTGCACTTAATTAAACTTGAAAAATGCTGGTGGAACAGATTTGAAAAGTTTTCTTTACTGCAGGACTTTTCAGAGCCTTTAATATGCCAAGCTGCCCTGTGAATTTTCAAAGGGCTAGAAAGGGAAGCTAATATTGAATTTCCTAAACGTATTTGATCATGAAATTCTTTATCAACAAACCTCTCTTGACAACTTCTTGGGAATATGCTTTGGAAAATGCTTGCTGCTCCGGGTGCACATTACATTTCATTAGCACCTTACAGTGTAGTCTAAGATGGAGAGATTCAAACGAAAGGGACAGTCAGCCTGGTTAGTTTCCCTTAATATACACCCCCGCATCTCCTATGAGCTCTCCCAAGACTGGGTTTTCAAAACTGCAACAATTGCCTAAGTCTCTAATTCAAAAGCAGTGGTTGGTCCTTTGGTTGGATCTGAGCTGTCATAGATACAAACAATAGCTTGGAATTTAATTATATTTCTTTGAGTAGCTTCAATTTCCTCATGTTTGTCTGTTCCTATACACCTGAGAAGCTCCGAGACAAGAAGTCTTGTCTATTTCATGCTCAACATCTAGATGAAAAGCAAAAATATCATCCCAGAGGCTCAGCTATTTTTTATACTCAATAGTTCAGATCCACCCCCCCTTTTTAGTGATCTTAAAACTTATTCTCATCTTTCTCTAAATATCTTCTGATAGCCCCTTTTAGCCAATGAAAGTCCAGTGTAGACCCCTAACTTTGCTTTCCAGTGTTTTAATGTTTTAGTCCATAGTATGTTTACTAGTATAACATTACTTGACCTAACTCCCCAAAGCCCCACCTTCCTCTCTCTCTCTCTTTCTCTCCCTCTCTCTCTGTCATAAGGGTTTTACTCTTGAATTTTTGGTTTGTTAGATAGGGACCAATGTCCTTGGGACATGCACAGATGCAGGATTTTGGACAAAACCAGATTAGAAGAGAGCTAAAATAAGAAAACCCCAACACGAGAACCCTAATATGTCCTCACACTACTGTCTGTGACCTCTCTTTATTTTGTACTAGTTCCAACTTAAGTAAATTCCATGGCATTTATTTGGTGAGACACTAACTCTTTTATGGCAAAATGAATTAGTGTGTTATTTATGTATTTTAAACTTAGTTAGACACTCCCTTAAGCCTCACAGCCAAGTCAATAAAGTTATGTTTGAAGATGGAGTTTGAAGTTCTATTTTCATTCATTTTAATGGTTTACAAGTAAATTGCATTTTCTACTTCATTCTGTGACATAAGTCAATAGGTATCCAATGTAAATGTAGTTCATTTATATCTGAATTGATGTTCTGTCCGCCATTACCTTATGTTTCTAATGCATTCTGATGCATTAGTAAATAGGCTTGTCTGATTAATCATTAGCACATGAAAAGAATTAGCTGCTGCCTGCCAAATGGAATAATTGACACTGATAAGAGGAACGATGATGGTATCACCTGGAAATGGGGTGTGCAAGTAATTCAAGAAAAAATGCCTCGGTAAATATGGAGAGTTCTGAAAGTATTTCATCAATTCTTCGTATGATAGACATCCTATACTTTTATTTAAAAAATAAAAACAATTTTCTAACACTCAAACTTGATGGAAAAAATGTCTTGATCTACTTTGTAAACTTCGTTGCCTAAAATCTAAATACATTTTTAGTCTAGGAAGGTAACTTCCTGACCACTGCTGATGGAGAATAACAGAAGTTTTAGAACCTTCAAGAAGAAAACAGAGCACAGTGAAAGCCCTTAGAAGCTGTGATTCACAGCCTGAAGTTTAGTCCCGTTTAGCCTGAATACCTATGTTCCAGGTAGCCTGTCATCGCAATTTTGGCCAGAGATGTTTATGGAGGCCAGAGAAATTTACATGCATGTGCACCCAAACACACACACACACGGGCACACACACGCACGCACGAACATGCACCCACACAGGTGCGGATTTATGTGCTCCTTGGAGAAACCTCATGCTGCACATACTCTCCATTTACTGACTTCTGTGTGGTGGTTCCACGAAGGGGGACAGAGTTGAAGTGTATGTGATGTACTGCAACTCCAGCACGTCCCTGGGATAAGGCAGCATGATGTACCTAAAAGGGTCACAGCCCCATCATTTTGAAAATGCTCATGTAACTCTGCTTTGTTATTGTCTGACCCATTAGATTTAAAAGCTCTTCTGTGTGATTGCCAAGTACATTAATGTGAACCAATGATAAAAGTCTCGCTGCCTGAGCCGCCAGAACTTGTGCAACATCTTCAGGCAGCGCTGCAGTGTGGCGGCGTGTTGCAGAGTCTCTGTTGCTGGGATTTGTTTTATTCTGGGGTTTAGAGCAGCACATAGGATGGAGGCAAGAGAAGTGCTATTGTGGGTGCCTTTGCTCCGATCTGACCTGAAGCCGAGGTGCTAGGCGCTTCAGAAATATGGCTAATGAAGGGGTGTATTCCCTTGGGAGATTCCTTATTGAGCAAGGATTCTGATGAAACGTGAATGAGGAGCCTAACGTCTAGTATGTGTTTAGTGATTCACATTCTCTTCTCTTTCCTCAGTTTCCCCACGTATCCGGGGTGAAAATCATTGCTGCCCTTCCTACCTCCCAGAGTGTTTGAGTTTCAAACAAAATGATGCTCATGAAGACATTAAGGAAGGGCTTACCAAATGCAAGATGGCAGAGGTCCTGCTTTTATTGTAGTGTGTCTTCTGTCTTTAAAATTGAAAGCTGCTTGAAGACCTGTGCGGCGGGTTCCCAGGCAGCATGAAGTGAACAAATATTTATTTGATTTAACTCAAATGAAAAGCTGTATATTTCATTTTCTCATTTCAGTTTTGGGGCAGAACCTTCTCTCACTTTTAACGTGACCTTCAGACCCGTTCTTTTCCTTCATAGACTACATACTGGATAGCGCATGGATTGCTTTTGAGCTTTGTGTTATCTCAGAAGTAGGAGGACCAGAGGCCTTGTGTGGGTCCTCAGTCGCATATACGTTCTTTGATCTTGGCTATAGGGGGAGGCTTTCTCTATTGTCCTGATAGGAAGAGTTTTCCAGGGCTTCGCAAACAGCATGGACCACCATGCAGGGAGAGGAAAATGCATGACTTGCTGTGGATTGATCTGTCCTGCATATCGTAGAGAATGAATGGCTATGAAGTGGGCTCAGGAACTCAATTGCCTGTGTTCTCACCTTGGGCTTCTCACTTATAAGTTGTGTGACTTGGGGCAAAGTTATTGTTAACATATCTCTGCCTTAGTTTCCTCATTTATGAAATGGGGATAATAATACCACCTAACTCATTGGATTGCTGTGAAGAGTAAAGGTGTGAAGCGCATACAGCATTGAGTTTAATGTCTGGCCTGTAGTCAAAAAACCTTACTGTCGTGTTTATTGCTAAAGATGATGATGGCCGTGATGGTGATGGAGATGGTGCAGGATTAGTGGGAGGTGGATTCGGCCGCCCGCCAGATAGGATGTGAAAAGCCTTGAACACCATTCTTAGATTTCCCTGAGTGTTAACAAAGTGATTGGGTCCTCAGAGTGACTCATACCTGGGATGCTTAAATATCTTTTTCCCCGAACTATGTTTGCCTCTTTCATTTTTTTTTTTTTTTTTATAGGACTTGTCTGTCTGGTTCACAGCCATATCATCCATGCCAAGAATAGTGCCTGGAGTCTGGTCGGCACTCAATAAATATTTGTTAAATGGATGAATGACTCTTCTACTCCTGAAAGGGAATCCTTTGCGTTTTGTATTTAGTTTGAGACACATTTGCCAGATTCATTGCAACTGAGTTCCTTTTCCTTACACCTAAAATAAGAGTAATAGAGGACTATTTTTCTCTTAATAAAATAGACAGAGTTTGTTTGAGCATGTCAACACCTGGAGCTATAAATACCAGTCTCCGTCTCTACCGTACTACACATTTGGGGATCCACTGGAGTCACCCTTTGATGAAGCTGTCACTGAGACAGCACTCAATTGAACACAAGGACCTTCTTATGCTTTCCTTCCTAAGCTGGATCCTCATGTAACATCGCTTCATCTCCTACAACAGCACCCGGAAAGGTGGCAGCAAGCCCTTCTCTGGGCAGGGGCAAGGAAGTCAGGAAGTGTGATATTTTATTAATTATTACAAAAATAAACTCTGGGGCTGAGACTCGCTACCACAAAGTGCAAGTGTGAAAATCGCACTTCCCTGGTGAAGAAAAAACTCCTCGTTAACTACACAGATCTTCCCTCAGCATCACATAAAGCAGGAGGAAAGAGTGCAGACATTATCAGCATTTTAAACAAAGGACAAGTTTACCTCTGAAAGGTGATGCCGTAAATCATATTTCCTTCCATGGTAGCAGTATATTCTTCAGTCTTGTACATTTTCCTTTCAAATATTTTTTCCCCCAAAAGAATCTAGGAGACAGGTGGTCCATTGATTCATGTCTTGCAATATGTTAGCTATTAATAATATTCTCATTTCATAATTTTTCCCTCTTTTGAATGCGTTCCAGATGTTCACCTTGCACATGTGAATTTTAAATGCTCACTGTTTCAATCATCTTGTGTCCCAGGAACTTTAAACCGGTTTGTAGCCTTCTTTCCAGAACCCGAAAGAGACCGTGAAAAGATGAGGATGGGGGAGAGAGAACACATGCCTGTGATAGAACACGGGTATGGACATACAAAGGGATGCATAATTGTGACTTCTTGGAAGTGTGTGACTGTTATGTCTATATATATATATATATATATATATATATATTTTTTTTTTTTTTTTTTTTTTTTTCGGTACACGGGCCTCTCACTGTTGTGGCCTCTCCCGTTGTGGAGCACAGGCTCTGGACGCGCAGGCTCAGTGGCCATGGCTCACAGGCCCAGCCACTCCGCGGCACGTGGGATCTTCCCGGACCGGGGCACGAACCCGTGTCCCCTGCATCGGCAGGTGGACTCTCAACCGCTGCGCCACCAGGGAAGCCCTATGACTTTTTTTTTTTAATTTTTAAGAAATTGATTTTATGCTTTTATTTTTAATAAATAATATTTTTAAAATGGATTGACAAAATAGATTTATTACAGAGTAACATTAGGATAGATAAAACTTGGGTTCAGTTTGTGGTTCAGACTGCTATTTTGAGAAAAAATGAAGACTGATGAAATTCTTAAGTCAGCCTGCCCACAAGATGGCTTCAAGTTGCCTAATGGCCTTTACTACAAGGTGGCGTGAAAACAGTGGTTAAAAGTGGAGATTATCAGAACAAAATATACTTCTTAAACAAATAGGACATACTGCCTATTGCATGCTTGTTAGGTCAAACCCGGAATAGAATTCTTGATCAAGAAGTGATTGTAGGTTCCTGTGATTTGATTCATGAGAGTTATTTTCTCTTTGAGCAAAGTCTATGCTTTATAGTATTGTTTATGAATTTCTCGTCCATTTGTGAGAAGTAACTTGGACGCTTAAGATGTGTAATAGAGGACTATTTTTGAGTGCCCTACATCAATTGTCTGTAATAGTTAGGGTCAGCTTTTGCTACTGTAATAGAGAGACCCAACAACACAAGAGGCATAAAGAACAAAGGAGTTTATTTCTCCCTCATGTACCAGGCCCCATGTGAGTGGTCTGGTTTGGTAGGACAGCCCTGCTCCGCATGGACCCTGGTTCCTGCCAAATCATTGTTCCTTTACACCCCGGGGCATTGTCATCATCTCATGGTTGAAGCTGGGTTGCTATCATATTCAGGTTCCAACCAGTAGGAAGAAAAAAGTGTAGAGGAAGCATATCTAATATCACCAGAACCAGACACATCACTTCCTGTCACATTCCACAGGTGAGACTCTAAGGGGTCTGGAAAATGTAGTCTGGCTGAGCAGAGGGGAGCCTTGCTGCAATTCTAATCCTATGAAGGGAGGAGAGGGCAGATTGGATGGACTTCCAGCATTCTCCATCACAGCCAGCACCCTGCTCCTGCCACACACAAAACTTCTGGCCTGTGTACCCATGGGCCATCCCCTACCCCAGTGCATAGGGTTGTAGAAAATTTCCAAGCCCTGGGCCTCAATTTGGTAGCCCTTTATTTCCCCCTCACTTGGACTCTCCTCTCCCACTCTCCACGGGAATATAATCTCGAGGTTTTTACATCAACTTTCCTTATCTTTCCCCAGCCTGCAGGGCAAAAACCAACCAACATTCACCATACCAGCCCGACAGTATCCATTTACCTTTTTCCTTCCAGTTTAATCCAAAGTTTCTCTTTTCCAGCCCTTTCTAGTACACAAAACCAGGAGATTGTCTGGAAATAAATAAACTTAAGCAAAATAACTGCTAAGTAGAAGTCCTACGTCTTTTTTTTTTCTGTGTTACCTTTCTAGGTGACATTTGGTCTTCGGCCCCTGTGGCTTAATTTGCAGTACCAGTATGGACTGTGTGAAAACACCTAGTGCTCTTCTTCACCATGCCAGCTTCTGAAGTCAATGTGAGTGTGCTCTCCTGCGGGAGCCAGTGTCATGTAAAGAGTATGGACTTTGGGGTTAGACTGGTCTGGGTGTGAGATTCATTTGCTGGGTGGCTGTGTCTACATTCCTCCTTCAATTCAGTTCAGCCTTAGTTTACTCACGCTTACTTTGAGGATAATAAAACTTCTCTCATGTGGTCGCTGTGGGCATTGAAGGAGTTAACATCATAGGGCATATTGTAGGGGGCCAGTAGGAGTAGCTCAGAATATTATAAAAGCAGTGGGATCAGTAACCTGAGTTCCTGAGTCTCCTTTGCTGTTGACTTGTTATTCTCATTTAGATGAGCCATCTAATCCCTCTGGGCTCCAGCCTCCTCACCTATAAATCAGGAATTATACTTGCCTTGCTTATGAAATGGTGCTGATGAAAATAATGATTAAGACAATGGATGTAAAGGCACTTAAGGGGAAAAAAAGCAACAGACCATAAAAAGCGCTGTACAAATATGAATCATTATTTCTTATCAATGTCCCAAATTTGAGATGCTGACTACTTTGGTTTCAAACTGAGGGATGGTATCCTTCCAAATATACAGCTGGATCCAGTGCACCCTATAGTATTCACTGAATATGAAAGATACCACAGACAATTATTATTCCATCAGTTTAATCCCAAGCCTTGTCACCTGAAGAAATAAGTAAAAATAATTTGTGCTCTAGTTGGGGTCAGACTCGTCTAACATTTTCAGCTCTTTGTCTTCCCCCTTGGAAACGCCCTCCATGAAACAGACTTGCTGGAGAGAGTTGAGGGAAATTAACAGAATGTTGACGGTAGCTCAACACAGTTAAAAAATATTGCAAACTTGTCCTCTGGTATCCTGTTGTGACACGATCTTATAGTCAATTGGGAGTATTATGGGCAAGAATTTGGCTGTTCCTCACTATGATGTGGTTTGCGTGCTATTGCTGTAGTTGATTTTATAGCCTAAGGTTGGCCTTGGCAACTGGATATGGGCAAGTCGGTTTAGATATATATTTTAAATGGGTGATACTTGTTTGGTTTTGGTCTGGGATTATAAAAGTGTTAATTACAGAAATTTTGGAAAATGTAGACAGTCACAAATGAGAGTTTTTGGAATACCAGTAACTCTTAATAAATTAGTTTATTTTTTTCAAAACCTGTGGATTTCATAATTAAGGATGTGAGATGAAATGGCAGAAGCAGGGAGGAAGGGCATTAAGGGTTTGAGGTCAGAGAAGTCTTTTTGGATTCTCAGTTTGCGGGGACAGGGATTGGGGTGGATATTTGTACGGTTGCTGTGGCCAAAGTGAAGGAAGTAGAGGGACAGAAGCAAATGGTAAAACATGTGTGTATGTGTGTGTGTTGGTTCTCTTGTCTTTCATTTTCTAGCCAACCGTAAGCCTTTGGCCAGCCCTGCCCTTGCACTACTCCACAGCCTCTACACTGAGGCAGAATTCTAGAACTAACCCACCATATTCAGTTATGACTATGAATGAATTCCCAGATCCATCCTGCATGTCTCCTTTCAGTAGGTTTTCCATCCTCCTACTATTATGCCTGTTCTCACATTCTTATTCTACTTCTTCCCTCAGCGTGTCCTTCTGAGTTGAGCAGTCATGTTGGCAGGACTAATGGGGTGCATCACCTAGCATGGTCTAGGGCCCCAAATCTCAGTGGTTTAACACAATAAAGGCTCATTTTTTTTATCAGTACGAGTCCACTACAGGTTAGCAGTAGGACTCTGCTTGTCGTAGTGACTCAGGGGCTTAGGCAGACAGAGGCTTCATATGCTTCTATGACAGTCAAAGTAAGAATCATGCTCTGATTCTTTAAGCCTCCACCGGACATGACAAGAATAGCTTCAGCTTACATTTTATCACCCAAAGGAAGTTACATGGTCACATCTAGTTTCATGTGCCCAAGAGAAGAGAACCGGGATGTTTGTATAAATCCTAATGGCATCTTCACTGGGCAATGTGAATACTGCATGCCCTCCAGGGAGTTTCTACCACACAGCCAAGCTTCCTTCAGTTATGGGCAAGAGGTGTACCTCATTTGAGTACTGCTTCCATGAGTCCTAAACCCTTGTCAGTATGATTGTCACACTAGAAAGTACTAGAAAACAGGGCCTGTCTGCTCATTTTTCTTTATTAAGCCTTCAACTCAGATCTGCCGAAGGCAATAAGCAGTGTCTTGACCAGAATCTATTACTTTTTAATAGAATTACCTTGGAATAATATTGACCATGGTTGTTTGTTTTTCTTCTGTATACACGTTGTTTTGTGTTGGTTTTTTTTGAGTTAAGGCAACCTGCTTTCATTTCACAGCTTCACATTTGGGGATCATACATTCTTTCCAACGCATACATATTAAGCACTTACTATGTGGCCAGCACTGTGCTCTGCCCTGGTGATGCAGTGATGAGAAGGAAGAGAAAGATGAAGTCCTTGTCCTTACAGAGCTCGTGTGTTAGGAGAGACACACACTAAGGAAATAATGACAACACGAATGTAAAATTCCAACTGTGGTAAAACGCTGCAGAGGGGACGTTGACCTCGCGTTGACCAACGTTGACGTTGGTCTTGGTGGGGAGTAGATGTTAATTAGGTCCCATGGTGTGAGTAGGAAGGGCATGGTAGGCAGAAGGCACAGCACGGGCAAAGGCTCAGTAGCAGAAGAAAAGGAGGCATTCTGGAGTCTGGAAGAAGACCTGGTTGGGTGAACAGAGAGCAGTGTAGCTGGCATACAGGATCTGGTAGGCCTGGTTAAGGATGACTATCTTCATCTGCAGAGCAGGAAAACTAGATTTGCATTTCAAAACCAGTGCTCTGGAAGCCGTGTAGAAAATGGAAAGCCGCAAGGATGCATGCTGAGGGCAATAGAGAGACAATCACTTTGTAAAACATGAGCTTAGACAAGGATGTGATGACAGAGCAGAAAAGCAGTCAGGGGCAGTAGGGGTTGGGAGAGATACTCAACAGACTTCTCAAAAACCTTACTCTACACGTGAAAAGAAAGCTAAGAACATAATATAGAGAATGTCTCCGTACCAGCCACTGTGTCACAGGAAGAAGGCTGCCCTGTTGAATGGACAAATGGACAGTTTTCACATTGATTCCCATTTCAGGGGTAGAACCGTGGGGTAGTAGTGGGTACAAAAGTATCATGTATCCACCTATTAGGGAAGATTGTTTCTTCCTCTGGTCCAAATATTCTTGGAGGTATCAATAAGAGAACTGAGTCAATACCACACTTTGATCTTCTAAATATTTTTTCCAATAATGGAGAATTGATTTCTCTGTTTAGGCAGCTCCTGAAAGGTGCTTTCTGAGTAGAGACACAGGAGCGTCCCGACCATTGTCCCACACCCCATGGCCTCACCACTGTTGTTATTTGACTGTTCTCCCTGGCTTAGTGGAGAAGTTATGATTGCTCTTTATGATATAGAACCAAGCCCCCAGATGGAACTCTGGCAATAGACATCTGGCCCATACTCTTAAAGTAGACCATATGCTTAAAATAAAAATAAAAATTTCTGCATGCTTTATGAGATAAGGTCACAAGACGTAGTCAGTGGGTGACCGGATGTTAACTCTTCACTGATCCCCTCCTGAATAGCAAAAATTTGCTTCCAAGTGACTCTAGCCCTGTCTATATTTTCTTTACTTCCATAGTTCATTATGCGCACTGCAGTAATCTGTTGACAGTACAAGGCAAATCCACGATAAAACCAGATAACTTCTCCAAAATAAATATTTGGTGCTACAAAATAGAGGCTTTTTGCACATTAATCCAATAATAAAATATAGCCTGCGGGAGGAACAAGGAGCGTTTGCTAATTTCCTAAATTGCTGCAGGTCACAGAAGCTTCTAATTGATTTGAAAAATATTTTCTTTATGGAGAAGTAATATTTCCAGTCAGGAGGTCCAACTCCTTAATGCTTTGGGCAGCTGAGGAGGCCCCCAGCTGCCACGCACCAGTGGGGTGAGGGAACGAAATAGGGAATTGGCCTGCTCCAATCCATGTCTTGTTTCTGAAAGCTGTGTAGGAGGCACTGCTAAGAGAACACATGTGAATGGGCTATGAGAAGATAAAACTCTGTCCAGTGTGTGAGTCTGGAGCAGCAAGAAACCTTTCCACTTCATTGAGAGCTTACTCTTCCCATCCATGTCTACATTATAGCATTTCTAGAACCTGACTTTGCCCTGGAAACAGCTCAGGGGGCAGGATATTCAAAAGCAAGAGATGGATGGGTGGATGAGCTCAGTGTCAAGGAGGGAAGATGTGCATATACACTAATAATTGCAAGAGGGTGAAAAGCTCCCCTTAGAGAGTGTTGGGATGGCGAAGCGCATATGCATAATATGCCTGCTCTGTCGTGGAGACCCAGAGGAACTGAGGAACTCAGGAAGGTAGGGGAATGAAGGAGAGCTTCTCAGAAAGGGCAACACTTTGAGTTTGCAAGCAGGAGTAGGAATTTGCTAAAAGAAAATCGTTTTATAAAACAGTGAACTTGATAAATAAGCTATGGAAGCAAACGTACAGCTACAACTCTATCATAGCTAATGCACAGAGGGAGATAGGATTAAAAATGGTAGATATTATTTTGTCAACACTGTGTGCCAGGCACTATGCCAGATGCTTCCTACACATTGTTTCAGTTAGACAGTCCCTGGTGTTGATGAAAAAACTGAGGTTTAGGGAGGCTAAACAATTCCCCTAATCAACACAGCTTGGTAGAAAATTTGAACTCAGGCTCCCTGTATGTAGAGTTTTATGTTTTAACCCAAATACTTTACTGCTTCTCAAGCCAATCACTAAAGCATCATGAGGCTGGGGATAAAGGAAGTTTCATGGGTTTCCAAACTGAAAAAGTTTTTAAAAACGAGGTATCATAAAAAACAAAATAAACACTGGAGAACAGGAAGTCTGTGACTCTTGGTGATGGCCTCCATAAAGCTGCCGTGTTGATGTAGAAGCTCTGTGATTCTGTGGCAGGTTCTATAACCCCTGGATTCGCAAAGGCAGTCTGAAAACTACTGATCGAGGAAGGATAGTTCCAAGGGGCTCATTTGGAATGAGTTGAAGGTATATTTGGGTCAGATCTCACTCATGTTAGTGGCATATATTTTCTTACATCTTGTGACTTCCTGCTTAGTTCTATATAGTACCACCTCCGTGGACACCTCAGTGGGGGGAAAATCCATTAACCCGCTTGACTAGCATCATGCTGACACAGGCAAAATAGACCTGGGCTTTCTCAATAGCTTTAGGAGACTCACAGAGCCCAGATTTGAAATGTAGACAAATAAAACTCAGCCCGTTTAGCTCTGATGGGAACTCTGGGTCACCCTTCCTTCTAATTCCTAGGCTTTCTTTTTCAGAGAGTTTCAGTGAAGTCTCTTACTGGCATTGCTAGAGCCCCTTTGTATCAGGAGAAAATGATCTGCAAGAAAAATTGAGGTTTGACAATAGAAGGCCAGACGCCACACTTTGTAAATAAATTTTTTAAAAAGCATGCAACACAGCCAGCTGCACCATATAAACTCAGGTTTTTATACCACACTGGTGTGTTCTGTGTATCCTCATTTGGTTCCAACATCTGTTCATCCCTGTCCATTCCTCCCATATATTAGTTATAATTACATACACAGGGGCTTGTTTATGAGACTGAGGAACTGACCCAACAGCAGTGCTTTGGTGGTTCTCTCGCATACTTTGATAAAGACGCTGCTGATTCTTTATAGGAATTAAACTTCGGTTGATTCGCTCTGGAGTGCAAGGCCAGACTCAGATTGGTTTGTCATCCTCCTGAAGTGAAGAAGTGCATCTTTAATTTCTTCCTCATTTCCTAAAGCAACCTGCTCTCTCTTGGACTCCCTACCTTTACCAATTCATTCCTTTTTGATGTTCTGTCACAATGTTACTCACTTCCACTCTCTTCCTAGCTTGCCAGCCAGAAGAGATCTTTTTATTCTCCAAATTTCCATTGAACTTCATACCTGTGATCGTCTACTGAGTGCTTAGTTATTTTTCTCTTGAATTATATTATTTTAAGTCATTACTTATTGGTGAATTCCAAAAAGTAACAAACTGTTAATTATATATTTCCTGTTAAACCCAGCTCAGATTTTTATGAATAATACCTGCTTAAAAATAGTCTTTGAATAAATTCAAATGTGGATGTAGTCTAGTAAATAACAGATTTTCAAAAAAATAAAAATTGAAAGAGCTTGTCAACTATCTATTTACGGTTAGATGTAATCTGGAGATAAATTGTTAGGTCCAGGTTGAAAAACTTTTTTAAAGTTGACAGTATTTAAATTACAGAAGATTATACATAAATGTCTACATTTCCAGCTTCACCTCTTAAGTCCAATGATGGATAATACACAGCACTTCCCTAGTTAGTCAGGGTATGTGTGTGGTTTGCACTTTGACATCCTTATCTGGCACACTTTCCCCATTTATTTTACCTGCCCAATCTCTGTAGAAATTTGAGTTTTCAATACTTGCAACAAGATTAGAGGTTTTTATGATATATGATTATTATTATTACCAACTTCCCTTCAGACTAGCTTGTATCACGTCCAGCCACCCATGGAGAACAGTTTTAGAACTCCATTTGAAGGCATTGGAAAGCTAATGAGGCAAGCAGGGTAAATAAGAGTGGTCCTGGAGGAAAGGGGAATGCATTAAGTTAAACTTCGAAGCCTTCAGCACTTTTCTGCTTGAGGCACTTGCTGATTCATGAGCAGCAAGAGGTAAGAGAATATAAACTAAGAAAACATCAGCTACGAGAAGAATCTGAGCAAAATTTTTTGCTTAGGGAGATAAAAATTGGAGTTTAGAATTTTCAAGGAAGCTCATAAGAGGGCAGAATCTTAGAGAGGAAAGTGTAGAGAAATCAATTGAGAATTCCACATGACCTTTTCAATTGAGGCATCTGACAATTTGTAATCAGCAGCCCAGAGGCTAAGATACTGGGCAGAGCTTTTGACAGCCTCCTGGTGCCAGGGAGACAAAATTAGAGTTTGGAATCCTCCAGGGAGAGAAGGAGTTTTGGCAAACATCTCTGGATTTCAATGGGTACCACCGAATGGCCACATCCTGGGGATAAGGGCAATTCAGAAATGTCTCAGTTTAAACGTGCTTCATTCTACACTGGACTAAGGTGATATACCTCTATTCTAACTACCTGATAAAGCAAAGTAGAACCTCTTTGGATGTAGATAACATCATCCAGAGCCTCTACAGATTTCATACACAGTAAGTGGCACTTAATAAAGTGTTAATAGACTGCAAGGACACTGTACTACATATGAAAATTCAAAAGAAAAAAAAAGCTACAATAACACAGATCCATAGACAATCCAGATATTGGTGTATTAAGACACAGACTTTAAAATTATGGTGATTAATATGTTTGATAAAGTACACAAGATGAAGAATATCATCACAGAATTGGAATCTATAAAAAAGAAGAATCAAGTGGAACTTCTGTTACTGAAAAATTATTGAAATTAAGAACTAATAGATTGGTTGAATGGCAGATAAAACATACTGGAAAGAGAATTAGTGAAACAGAAAAGAAGTCAATAGAAAATATTCAGACTGAAGCATGGAGAGCAATAAAAATGGGTAACACGTACATAATAAACATGTAATACATACATAATACATACATAATAAACATAATACATACATAATACATACATAATAAACGTGTAATCAGAGCTTTAGTGAATAGGAGAGAAAGAATGGAACAAAAGCAATATTTAAAAAGATAATGACCAAGAATTTTCCCAAACTGAAGAAAACATCATGCTACAGATTATTTAAACCCAGACAGGAGAAGTATAAAATTAAAAATAAAAACAGAACACAAGCCTAGGCTCATAGTAGCAAAACTGCTGAAAGCCGAAAACAAAGAGAAATATAAAAGCAGCTGGGAGAGGGGCAGAATTCTGCAAAGAAGCAACCACAAGACTGACAGCAAATTTTCAGCAAAAATAATGGAAGTTTGGGCTTCCCTGGTGGCGCAGTGGTTGAGAGTCCACCTGCCGATGCAGGGGACGGCGGGTTTGTGCCCCAGTCCGGGAGGATCCCACATGCCGCGGAGCGGCTGGGCCCGTGAGCCATGGCCACTGGGCCTGCGCGTCTGGAGCCTGTGCTCCGCAACGGGAGAGGCCACAACGGTGAGAGGCCCGCGTACCGCAAAAAAAAAAAAAAATAATAATAATAATAATAATGGAAGTCAGAACACAAAAGAAGACATTTCCAAAGTGCTAAAAGAAAAAATTGTCAAGTTAGAATTCTATATTAAGTGAAAATATCCTCCAAAAATGAGAGTGGAATAAAGACATTTCCAGACAGACAAAATCTAAAATAATTAGCCAGCAGCAGACTTCTAATAAAAGAAATAGTAAGGTGGTAATGGTTGACAGAAGGAGTTATATTTTCAGTCAGATAGAAACATAAAAATGAAGGAAAGCATGAAAAACAAAAAAACCCACAAATATGTGGGTAGTCTAAATTAATAATATCAATATCTTGTGGGGTTAAAAATGTAGGTAGAATTAAAAGTGCATAGTGATTATATAAAAGTCATGAGATGGAAGATGCAGTTAAAATTTGCTAAGATCTGTGTGTTAGTCAGAAGTTGGTATCAATACTAGTTATTCTCTATCAAATCAAGAATCCATTTTATAGTATCTCGTTTAACTAATGAAAGAACTATGAAATTATATATAACCAACAATTAATGGAGTGAAAATGGAATAGTCCAAACTACTTTATTTATCCAAATGAAACAAGAAAGAAGATAAAAAGGAACATAAAATCTGTGGAACATATAGAAAACAAAAACTAAGATGGTAGTTATAAACACATATGTCAGTAATTACATTAAATTTATTCAGACTAAATGTCCCAGTTAAAAAACAAACACTGTAAGGTTGAATAAAAATTTAAAACCTCATTACATGCAGCTTCAAGGCAAAACTTAAATGTAAGTTTATAGAGTGAAACAGTATACCATTAAAGACATACCATTCAAACACTACCAAAAAAAAAAAAAAAAGCTGGTGTGATGTAGATAGACTAATATCAGAAAAGTAGATTTTAAGCAAAGATGAATAATAAAGAGGGATAGTTCATAATATTAGATGAGAAATACATGAGGAAGATAGAATAATTCCAAATTTGTATGTACCTAAGACATAGCCTCTGAATATATAAAGCAAATATCAACATAACTAAAAGTAGAAATTAAAAAAAAAAACCAGAAGCATAGTTGGAGATATTAATATACCTCTCTCAATCACTGAGAAAATGAGCCTTAAAAATTACATCATGGGAGACCTGAGCTACACGATTAACTTATTTCTCCTAATTGACATGATAGAACATTGCACCCACAGCTGTAGAACTGTAAAAATACATATTCTTTTTAAGGTGGACATAGAATATTTACCCATATTACACCATAAAGTGAATATCAATAAATTTCAAAGGATTGATAGTATCTATAGTATGTTCTTTTACCACAGTGAAATTAACCTAGATACTAATTTTTTAATTATTAGAAAATTCTCAAATGTTTGTTAAGCAGCACACTTATAAATAATACATGTATCAAAGGTAATGTGTAGATAAGTACTGTGTGTGTGTTCTGACTGCTCAACCAACTGTCTGTTCCCCTGGTCTCTCTCCCTCTCCTCAAGCTTCCCTACTCCCTGAGACACAATAATATTGAAATTATGCCAACTAATAACCCTACAATGACCTCTAAGTATTCAAGTGAAAGAATTGCACATCTCTGACTTTAAATCAAAAGCTAAAACTGATTAAGCTTAGTGAGGAAAGCATGTTGAAAGCAGAGATAGGCCTGAAGCTAGTCCCCTTCTACCTAACAGTTAGCCACATCATGAATTCAAAGGAAAAGTTCGTGAAGGAAATTGAAAGTGTTACTCCAGTGAACACATAAGTGATAAGAAAGCAAAACAGCCTTATTGCTGCTATGAAGAAAGTTGTAGTGATTTGGATAGAAGATCAGACCAGCCACAACGTTCTCTTAAGCCAAAGCCTAATCCAGTGCAAGACCCTAACTCTCTTCAATTCTATGAAGGCTAAGAGAGGTGAGGAAGCCGCAGAAGAAAGTTTGAAGGTAGCAGAGGTTGGTTCATGAGGTTTAAGGAAAGAAGTTAACTCCATAACATAAAAGGACAAGGTGGAGCAGCAAGTACTGATGTAGAAGCTACAGCAAGTTATCCAGAAGATTTAGCTAAGATCATTAGTGAAGGTGGCTACACTAAACAACAGATTTCCGATGTAGATGAAACAGCCTTATGTTGGAAGAAGATGCCGTCTAGGACTTTCATAGCTAGAGAGGAGAAGTCATTGTCTGGCTTCAGAGCTTTAAAGGACAGGCTGACTCTCTTGTGAGGGGCTAATGCAGTGGGTGACTTTAAGTTGAAGCCAGCGCTCATTTACGATTCCTAAAATCCTAGGGCCCTTAAGAATTATACTGAATCTCCTCTGCCTGTGATCTATAAATGGAAAAGTGTAGTCTTGAGCCACAAAACACACACACACACATCACAAATCACTGATATCAGGAATAAAAGGATAACAAGAAGTTATTCTGACAATTTAAAATACACCGAATTTAATATAACATGAAACAAGGTGAATAGGCACCTTACGAAAGAGGAAATTCAAATGGCCAATAAGCATATTAAAAACGATCAGCCTTCTTAGTCATTAGAGAAATGCAACTTAAAACCACCAAGAGATATATCTACATACACCAGAATGGCTAAAATTAGGAGGCCTAAAAATGCTAAATGTTGATGAAAATGTGGAGTAATGGATATTTTCCTACCTTGGGGTGGGTGTGTATATTGATGCACCCACTTTTGAAAACTGGTGATCTCTACTAAAGTTGAATACATTTAACTTAGGATTTAGAAATTCCTCTGTTGGGTATATACCTAACAGAGACACATACACATGTGCACAAGGCATGGCCAGGAATGTCCATAACAGCACCCTTAGTAGCTAGAAATTGGAAACAAACTTACACCAACGGTAAAATGGAAAAATAAATTGTAGTACATTCATACAATGAGATATTTTACATCAGTGAAGAGTGAACTAATTCTTGCTACGTTTAAAAACATGGATGAAAACTATAGATGAAACACACTTTTGAATGAAAAAAAGCCAGACACACACACACACAAATACCTATTATGTGATTCCCTTTATACATGTTAAAAACTAAATAAATCTGTGTTGTAAGGAGTCAAGAAAATGGTTGCTTTTGGTGAGTTTTGACTTGGAGGAGTATACAGGGGACTTCTGGGGTTCTGACCATGATTCATGTATTGATCTGAATAGTGGTCACACAGGTGTGCTCCCTTTGAGAAAAGTTATTGAGCTGTACATGTATGACTTATGTATTATTTTCTCTGTTATACTTCAATAAAAAGTTTATTAAAAAGAAAAAAATGTTGAGTATGGATAAAGGTTAACAATTTAAGTCCCCATGGTTCAGGTTTCCATAGCGCTTGATGGAAAAATGGCATTTCTTCCTTATGGGGAACGCTGAGAGCCTAATTGCTGTTGGAAGAGCAGACAGAAGGAGCACAAAGCTTAGAGACCACCTTCCATCATCAGGGCCATCTAAGTCTTACCTCCAGAAATATCTCTTTCATGTTAATGTTTTGACCAGGATGATACAGGTTGCAGTTTAAAAAACAAAAACAAAACAACTTTGCCCAAATTTTTCCCTTGAAATGAGAGTAAGCTAAGCCAAGGATGTAACCATTCGTATTTTCTTTCCAGTCATTGAGAAACCCAATGGTGAACACTAGAAGATGGTGCTGAAGGCAATAGATTATACATTTGCACTTGGAGTAGTTATGGGCGATGAATCAACCATAATTGAATAAACTAACCACTAACAAGAGAAAAATTTCCATTTGAGGGAATTCCTGGAAGAGACAATTCATTAGCTTTTGCTAGTCAGATCCCTGCTGGGATCATCGTATACTATTTACCCCAGTACTTCAGCTTTTCTGTGGTTTGTGGGAACTACCACATGGTCTACCAATTATTTCCCTTTTTGCTTTATATCAACTGGAGTTACTTTCTGATGCTTGCAACCAAAGAACCCTAGTTGATACACCGTGTCACCAACTTGAAGAGCATGGAGATCCCTGGATTTTGCATAGTGAGTGTTTAGCTGGGAAGCACACTCTTGGACAGAAGGGCAGTGAGAGCTGAGCCTCATGTGGCTTCCTCAAACCCTGTGATTCCCTTTAGTCTACAAGGAGTGCTTGCACTTGTTGAGTTAATGTCACTCTTCCTTTTCCTTTGGATACACCCCATGCTGTGCTATTTCTTCTGCGCAGAGCACATACACACACACAGTGGGATGCTTTTGGGAAAGGAAACTTTCACTGCAGTGAGTTAGTGAGGGAATCATCAAGTCTTCTGGGAGCTTGGAGAGACTCTGGCAAAAATGACTGACATTTAGGTTTGGAGCCTCTTTTGAAAAGATGCAGCCTGGGAATTGGGAATTTGAGCTTTCAGCGGAAGGCAGTGCCACGTGGGAGAAATATATCCTCATCACAGCAGTTAGGAGGACTTAACTAACTATAACGAACAATAATAACATCAACAAAGGCTGACACTTCTTGAGCATTTACTGTGTGCCAGGCACAGTGCTAAGCATTTTATAGGCATTATTTCATTGAATCCTCTCAATATCATGCCAAGATGGACTAGAATATCAACTTCATGAGAGCAAGGAATTTTGTCTCTTTTGCTCCTTGTGTCTCAAGGCACATAAAAGAGCGCCTGGCTTGTTAGTAGATAGTTAATGCTCAGTAAGTTGGTCAAATGAATGTGTTAACTCTCTCTTACCACTATCTCCATTGTATAGATAAAATGCGGATTAAGTGACTTGCCTGCATCTAAGAAATGATAAAGCAAGGATGTTGTTCAGATCATAAGACTCCAAAGACCACAGTTTTAACCACAACCCTGTTTTGAAGTTTTAGAGAAAGTAAAAATGGTCAGAGAATGGAAAGGATCTTGGTCGAGCCTTGCTGATCCAAATCTTTTATGGCTTTAGAGCTGTCCCCCTGCCTTACAGCCAAGTGATGATGCCCTCAGGATGTCATGGAGACAAGGAAGGAAACAAGTGTATTGCTCAAAACTTGCTCAGACAGGATGAAACGAATGACTGAAGGAAACCTTGTTGATCTTACTGATGATTCCCTCAAGTAGTCAGTGGAACATGTTCACTGTTCACTTTTCAGAATCACAGGAAAATTTTCATATTCAGATTAATTATAAAGTGGAGACTATCATGAGTTTAATTGATTCCTAAATTATATTGAGGGGGGAAGAAATGTAGATATCAGTGGACACTGGTTCCTAAGTAGCCATTTCCCTCGAAGATCTAGTCTATTGTGACTAAACCATCTGGATCAGTGGCAATTTTATTCTTCCAGGAAACCCTACCCCACATTTGAATAAAGAAGTTATGTGACCTCCTTTGCAAGAACAACCAAAAGAGACATTAACAAATCTTACTAAAACATTGTTTATAATGTTGTGTCTAAAGTGATCTGGTAGCCAAGAATTCAGGAAAAATAAAATCTATAAGGTACATTTATCCAAAGAACGAGCCTCTGGGAATGTTTTAGGGAATTAGTGAATTCAAGTGAATGTCATACCCTGCTGTTAGAAGCCATTGATGTTGGTTGATATTATTAATGTTTGTTTCTGGGTTTTTTTTCCTGTATTGTTCCCATTTCTCTCAGAGGCAAGTGACAGAAACTTGATTTCAGCTAGTGTAAACAAAAATGGTAATTCAGTTGTTCACATAACTGAGAAGTCCAGGGTTAGATGGCTTCAGGTATGGATATGTTCTGGGGTTCAAATAATGTTATGAGGATTTATTCTCTTGCCCCCATCTCTTAGTTCGGCTTTTTCATGTGCTTCATTCTCAGGCAGACCCTCTCAAAGAAGTGGTCTCCTTCAGCTCCAAGCTTACAGTTCCCGGTTTTAACGAAGTCCAGGAGTTTAGTATCATTAGCCTGCTTTGAGTAACATGACCATCCCTAAACCAAGACCATGACTAGACAGGAAAATCAAAGTACCTGCTCTAAGAACTTAACGTTCTAAAAAGTGTATCTGACATCATAGACTGTGTAGAAGGTTTCAAAAATGATTTGGATGATTGCATTTCACCTCTGGGAGCTAATCTTTTGGGTGGATATTACAAAGTGAGGCCCTTCCTGGTCACAACCTACCCTCATTTTGCTGGTCTAGACAAGATTGGTTCCTTTCACAGTTGCAGGCTTGACTTCTACAAACTGCTGGCTCTCCTTCTCCTCCAGAAAATATTGGGGATGATTGTAGAGTCCTGGCGACCACAGTGAACAATAAGAGTGGGGAGATTAGACACATGGCTGGAGGGTGAGGGATCAGTATCTGCAGTCCCCAGTTAGTTAGCTCCTCATCTGTAAAATGAGGTTATTTATACAAACCTCACAAGGATATAGTGAAGTTTAAATTAAATAAAGCATCTAGAGCACAATGGATGCCAAATAATTTTATTTATTGATTACTTGTGTGTGTACTATTATCTATTACGTCACAGTCCTTGTTTTGAGCACTTTGTAAGTTTTAATTCATTTAATCCATTTTTCAGAATTAACCCTACCATACCCTACTGTCATTTTACAGACAAGGAAAGGAAGTGTCAAGAGGTTCAACAAGTTGTTCGAGCTTACACTTCTGCTTTATGGTGGGAGTGAAATTTGAACGCAGGTAGTCTGTCCCAGGTTCTATTACCTTAATCACTTTTTCCTCTCTTACCTACCTCTTACCAAAAAAGACGAAAATGCAATCAGAATTGAATGAGAGGATAGGATACCATCCCACTTCTTCTTACTGGAGCTTGAGTCCATCTTAATACTCACCAGTGCATTTGTCCAAGAAGGTATTTAGTTATAGGCAATTGCAACATTTTCCCTAAGAGTTGCCATTGCCTTTGGTACCTTGCTCCAAGTAGTAAAGACACTGATTCTCCTTGTGGAAGGCTCACAGGTGCTACATCGTATTGCTAATCACACACCACTGAAGCCTCACAACAGCCCAGTGAGGCAACACTGAACCCCCAGGGTCACCCAGCCAATTGTGGTAGATTCATGATTTGCACCCAGGACCCTCTGTCCTAAAGAGCTTGCTTTTCAAGGACATGTCATGCCATCCTTGATGTAACAAAGAACACTTAGAATATAGCGTAAATGTCCTCTGCATGTCTGTGATGCCCCTTGTTTTTAGAAGCCATGTCAAGTCTTTAGCAAAATGAATACTTTTACTCACTTTTTTCAACCTTCATTTATTGAGCTGTTACCATATCCCAGCAGTAACTATGTGAACCTTGAATAAGAGAGCACATTTGACCTCTTGTACCCAACTTTGAGACATTACCTAGGTCACATCAGCTTGCTTTAATTCCTACCAGCTTTGCCCTGGTGGGATGACCTAGTTTGACTTTAGGATATGTCATCAATCATTCCAGTTACAAAATTTAAAATAGATCCATGTTTCAAGTTCCTGCAAAACAAAGACTAAAAGAGTAGAAAGGTGTAAAAGGAGTAATATAATTTTGGATTTGCTTTCCTGCTGGTGTTCACTAAGTTGTAGTCAAAAGCCTTTTGCAATATGGATGAAGAAGGTGATGTTTACTCCTACAAATATTGGACTTCAAATGGTCCTCATTGTCATACCCTTCAGATAACGTACTAGGCTTGAGGAAATCAGAGTCTTAAAGGATTTGAGAATGAGTGTAACTAACACTAATTAAGGAGTTATAACTTAGATCCAGAGTTAGAAGGTAAATATTGTACCAAATTTGACCAACATAAATGAGCTATGCCTGCCAATTCAACAACCGGAAAATGCCCCTTTCCCTACTGATTATCTCCTGAGCTTCATTTGTTTCTTAGCCCACTTGGACAACAGCATGTAAATTTGGGAAAGATGATCAATAAAAGGTTGCCGGAACAAATGGTTACAGTTTACTAATTTCCCCCATGACCCTGTGTAGGATTATTCCAAAGTTTCTCCCTGTTGAAATCTGGGCTGTGCTGTCTCAGGAGTGACCCCTCTGATTGAGAAGACCATCAAGTATATGCAGCATCTCAACCGTCTCCTGCCCACAGACTGGACTGATTAATCCCGACTGAGTCATTGCAGAGCACATAAATATAAACTATTCATTTATTTCAAATCGGCGGGCGCCGTGGGGAAGTTATCACGTATAATCTAGTGTTAGTCTATCCACTGCATCATAAAAATTAATTTGTCTAATTAATGACATTAGTACTTTTATACATGCATAATTCATATTAATTGATAGGTCTGCCTAAAAAGAATACCTTTAGGAAGAAAAATGATCCCATTAGTGCAAGTTTAATCCAAATCAGGGCTGACAAAGCATGGAGCCTTCAAGGCGTATCTTCAGCTTTGTTAATTGTCATAAGCATTCTAAATTGATTATTCTTACATTAGCATGAGACATTTCATTCATCAATGCTTTGCTGTAAAGGAAATTTGTCTAATGGATTTGGGTAGCTCAACTAAATAAGTAGTATTTTTTTTTCCCCAGGGTAGCTAGAGGGGCATTTGAAGCATATTAATTCACTAATACTGGAGGGAAGAAAAATTAGGAGTGGAAATATATAGAAATATCATACAAAATTAGATTTCTGACACTGAATAATTTTTGTGATATCTATTTCAATGGTAATTGAGTGAGTGTGCCTGCACTTTTATTGCTTTTCTGTTTTGCAAGCTCCATGATAAACAGCTAATGTTAATATTTCTTATGAGTTATGTTCCTGCACCTGGTAGGGCCACAGGGGTATGAAGTGGAGGATGAATGAGACAAATATACATTTTCGGGGGGACTGCTAGAAGGCACAGGGATTACACAAGGATTGGCCATAGCACCATTTACCTTGGGCTTCTGGGAAAACCATTTCCAGAGACATGTGCGGCCAGCTAAGCCATGGGGAGACAATAAACCTAGATTCAATTGTGTCCCAGTCCACACAGACTAGAGAACTGGAAATCCATTCAATTTGAGGGCTGCCTCTTTATTTTGGGGGAGTCGCTGAAGAATTCTTCTTAATGGCCAGAACCAAAATTCTTGGTTGATGGCCAAAGATCTACAGAAGGCTTCGTTGGGATCCCCTGTTTGGGAAGCAATAAGCTAAGAATGAGCTAGCCAAATATATTTAACAGCTGCTTCTATTCTCTTTTTTGACTCTGTAGCCCCATTCCATACTATGGGTTTTGGGCACAGCTGAGAAGTTCGTCTAGATGCAGCAGTACTTGTGCTGTTAAGATCTTCGTTAAGTTGTCCACCATGGTCTTCTACTTGGAGTATCTCCTTCTTCTACTCCTCTTTCTGCTCCTTCATCCTCACTGGGATGGATCTGAGGAACTCCCAGTACTTCAGACCATCACAGGCATTGGAGACAACACACCACCTGTTAGAGTCTCAGCAAGCTACTCAGTAACTGTATGACCTTGGCCAAGTTGCTTAATGTCTTTGAGCTTCCGTTTTCAGTAGCAGCAGTTTTGATGTGTTGTTGCGATGGTCACGTACATGAGATAATGCATGCCCTAAAGGCTTAGCATTGTGACTGACACATAACAACTGCCCCCAAAACTGAAATAAATATTATTAGCTATTATCTGGCTGAACTAAATGGGGACAAAGAGAGGCTTTCTTGTGTTCTTATTCTTTTTCTTCTTTCCCTTTTCTTCTTTCCTGGGGGATTTTTGACTCTAGGTGACACTTTTTCATCATCCCAATTTCCCTTGACTTTCAGAGTGGACTCTTTTGGTCACATGGCACTAACAGAAATTCTGGGCAAGGAAAAAGTGCTAATAACCCCCCACCAACCTTCCAGAATGCTGTCACAACAATTGTTCCAAGTGTATCACTTACTTCAAAGCCTCTGTGCTCTTGTCAAAAGAGCCAGCCTTGTGGAGTAGATTAAGCTCAGGTTTCAGAGTTAGATAAACCTGAGCTAGAAACCTCTCTCATTCATTCATTCACTCATTTATTCAATAAATATTGAGTGAGTAGCCAATATTTAGGTCTTGGGGATACTGACACGCGCTTAAGGAGTTGGCATTCTAGTCAAGCTGACTGACAGTTCACCAGAAAGCACGGACGTACAGACGAGAATTCAGAGAGAGGAGTGCTGAGAAGGGAAGGAGACCAGGAGTGTGGTGCAGAGTGGATGGGCTGTGGGCCGAGCACATAGGGAGATACTTCAGCAAGGATGGACAGGGAGGGACTCTGATGCAGAACCAGACCCGTGAAAAGGAGCTGTCCTTCCAGGGAGAGGGAATATTAGGTGAAAAGACCCTGCAGAAGGATTCCTGCCCTTTACTAAATGTATTTTCTTGAAAAGATTTCATAGACCTCCCCAAGCCTCGATTTTCTCATCTGCAAGATGGGAATTAGCACAGTTGCTTTCTCACAAGTTTCTCATCATGAATAAGCAAGACATCTCAAGATTATCAATAAATCTGGACTCATAAAATGTTGCTCCCTCATCGTCCTTCTGCTCCTTGAGTGCCATTTGGTGACAAATACTGAAATACTGAAATATTCCTGTTCTGTTGAATGGCCCTTGCCCAATTTATTTTGGAGATTTTACACAATCCAGTAGAGAGGTACATACTTCCTTCTACCAAGGAAAGCCTTCCTTTGCTTGGTGACTGTCCCGCTCAAAAAGATTGTGAGAGTCTGGAGTAAGCAACGAGGACCAGAAGGAAGCCTGCTTCCCACTTCCAGCGCAGAGCTGTTGCAGCCTACCTCCCGGTCCTGTCTTTAGGTCAGTTCACCTTCCAGCATCCTGTACTCACTGCTGGCTGTTCCTCTGGGATGTTTTCAGTAGACTTCCTCCAGGCCCCATGTATCCCAAGATGTGCCCCCTGACCTTTCAGAACCACATCACTTCTTCCTTAGGCTCTAATCTCCTCGCTCCAATAATTTTTGATTTTTTTCACCTATATTTTTAATCCATTCACCAAGCAGTCTGTTTAGGCCTCAAGTTTCAACAGAAAGGAAACACTTCCTAAAGTTGTTCATTTTGATTTTCAGTAGACGGAATTTGGGAAGGATAGAAATATTACATATCCCACAACTAAAATATACCAGATGTGTAGCTTTATTCTGGTTTTTAACATATAATATTCTGGTTTTCCTAAATGTAACTTAATATTGCTTTCAACATGGAATGTGATACTCTAATTAGACAAAACATAAGCCATACCATTCCCTGAATATGTATTTATACATAGACTAATGGAAGGGGCTAGGACAAATGATCTGTGTTAGATATTCCAAATGTGAAAAAATGAGGTTTGTAGAGATAGATTTAATAGCTATTGGGGGAGTGCTTACAATAATTGGTTATTGTTGAAAAGAAATGTCAGATATCATTATTGGCATTTACAATTTTAATTAGCTTGATCTTAGAGTCCAATATGTTATATTTTCCTCTTTTCAATTTTTTTCTGGAAGAAATAAAACCAATAGAACTTCACCATTATTTAAGGAAATGTTATTAAGACTCACAATGCTGGGATGTACTAATAGTTTAATGGGTAAAGAATATGGGTCATTTTTCATGTTAAAACACAGCCCTGAAATGAAATACTTCTCTTTTTTCCTACAGAACTACAGCAGCAGAGTGCATTATTTCCTTGAAGTCCTTAGTTTGTTCAAGGTTCCCTGTAGTTTCTGATCCTTGTGCCATCCGTTCTGTACCTCCCACCTTTGTTTAGAGGAAGAGAGTGAATGGGGAGGGCTCCAGGAGATTTTGAGTGGAGGAGCGGAACTCTGTGTGAGGCATGGCTCTACAGCTTACAAGGCAGGGCATCTTTCTTTCCAGACACCTCAGGGGTTAGATATTTCTTGTTTATCTGCGGGTGGCTCTAGACATTTTCGGTGATATCCTACGCAAGCCATTTCATTCTGCAAGGTATTTAATAAAACCAAAATATATATAATATTAGAGCCAGCTCTAATTACCTCCACAGAGAGAATTTCGGTGGTGATGTGTAGTGTCTGCTTCTCCTGATTGCTAAGACTCGTAACTCTCATACTTCAAGTGATCACACGGTAATCTCTTTTCTGAAGCAAACATAATTTGGAACATAGTTGGGCTTTCAAAGACCATTTAATCATTTATCTATTGTGATATAATGATATAATAAGAAGTATATGTTTTGGGGTTCATCCCAATTCTAGCCAGAGCTCCTAAAGCCTTCGAAATTTCCTAAGTGTGATAAAGGTGTTAGGAGCAATCTTTTGTTCCGATATGTGGTCTTTGACTTTGGTTCCTGACACAGAGCTCCTAAGTCCCTTGGAATTTCTAGAGTGATAGGAGAATCTTTGGTTCTAGTGAGGTGACTCTTAATGAGCTCCTGGATGGCTGCAGGATGGCGGCTGCTCACCATAAAGACAGAGCAGTTATCTGAAGCTTGGAACTTTTAGCACCACCCACTAGCCTATGGGGAGGAGAGAGGGCTGGAGATTGAGTTAATACTCATGCCTATGAGATGAAGTCTCCATAAAAATCCCTGAACTGTGGAGTTTGGAGAACTTCTGGGCTGGTGAATGCATTCACGTGCCAGGAGGGTAACTCATCCCAACTCCACAGGGAAAGAAATGCCTGTGTTTGGGACCCTTCTAGACTTCACTCTATGTACCTCTCCATCTGGCTGTTCATCTGTTACCTTTATCATATCCTTTATAATAATCTGTATTCCTGAGTTCTGTGAAACATTCTAGCAAATTATTGAACCCAAAGAGGGGGTTGTGGGTATCCCTGACTCATCGTCCATTGGTCGGAAATACAAGTGACAACTCGGGACTCGAAATTGGCATCTGAAGTGGGGGAAGTATTGTGGGACTGAGACCTTAACTTGGAGGGATGGAGGGAGGAGTCTGTGCTAACTCCTGGTAAACAGTGTTAGGACTGAATTGAATTGCAGTACACCCTGCTGCTGTCAGAGAATTGGTTGGTGTGGGGAAAAGAACCCACATATTTGGTGACCAGAAGTATTGTGAGTGTTCAGAGAGTGGAGAGCAGAGGAAAATGGAGAGTTTTTCCTTTTATACATACACACACAATTTATATGCTATATATAATATCACATATACTATATACTTAAATACTCTATTTAAACACAATTATACATGGAATTTTAAATACAAAATTCTGAATCCAGACAGAAAAGCTTTTGAACCACTCTTGCTTGGGGATTATCAGTGCTTTGGGATTAGCTGTGCCACCCTACGCAGGCAAGTGAAGATGATATAAGTTTATAGTTACAGCGATATAGGCTCAACTGTCACATTTGTGGGGCTCAGGAAAAGAGACACAGGAGGCACGTACGCCATATGTTTAAATACTTATAATTAGTAATCAAGCTAACAAACTGTTCAATATGATCTATCCTTGACAAATACACATCACGAGTCCTCAGAGCTGCTCAGTGGAACGTGGCCTTTCCCCGAGAATGAATCTCTAGCGCTGCCTGTGGTGCCCAGTCTATGCACCTTCTTCTCCATCTCCAGCTTCCCCCTGCATGGCAGGGAGCCTCCAGCTTTTGAGTGTGCACGATCTGGCCTCATCTCTAATTTCTGTCTCTCCCTCTTCAAAGCTCCCCATAGCTCCCTCTCAGGCCTGGGGGTATGCACACTCAGGATACCATTCACCCTCGGAAAAGCAGAGCCTGGGAAGCAGACCCAGGGCTTATTGATCGTGGGGTATCAGGGTCCTGGCTTGTGGAATGTGGTCCAGGGGAGAAACAGAGCTCTGCAGAGGTCCGCCCCCTTAGCCCCAGTGGTATTTTGGCTGGAGGAGGCCAGAGTGGGGACACTCTGAAGTACGTACGAGGCCCAGGGATGGGAGTAAGTGGTATTGCGTGTCTCTTTGCGTGGTTAAACTCATTATCTAGATATTTTAGCCTTTAGAGGTCCCCACAAAGTAGGTGATACTAAAAATTGCAGATGAGTTTAACTTTTATCAAATTATCCAGTGGACAAGTTGTTTCTTTACTGTCATTTCTTCAAACAGACCCAACCAGTGTAGTCCTGGTTCATTCCTTTTTGGATGGGAGGATATAAGAGTTCACTTTATTGGAAAGAATGGAAGATAAGAAGGAAGATATTTTAGTATAGCTTATGGGAAGAATAAAACAAGCCCCAAAGATGTATGTACTGTACTATTGGCTAGAGGAAAATATCACAAAGGCTTTGGGACAGCTAGCTCGAATTTTAACCTTTATCAAAAAGATGTCTTGGGCTTCCCTGGTGGCACAGTGGGTGGGAATCTGCCTGCCAATGCGGGGGACACAGGTTCGATCCCTGGCCCGGGAAGATTCCCACATGCCGCGGAGAAACTAAGCCCGTGTGCCACAACTACTGAGCCTGTGTTCTAGAGCCCGTGCTCTGCAACAAGAGAAGCCACGACAGTGAGAAGCCCGCGCACCACTTGCTGCAACTAGAGAAAGCCCGTGCACAGAACAAAGACCCAACACAGCCAAAAAAAAATTTTAAAAACAAATAAATAAATGGGTTTATTAAAAAAAATGCCTTAATCCAGGGGCCATCATCATGTAAGTTGGTTGCATGTTCTTCATTTGATAGCATTTCTCTGCCTTCTCACTTAGTGAGGCTCAAGGAAGTCGCACAAGTGAAGATCGTTTGTGTCAGTGTCTAGTTTCTGCAAGTTCAGTAATGGTAGAGTTCCATTTATTTTCCCCACATATAATGAATACTGTATAAGCCTGTGCTCTCAGTCTTTGGCATCAGGGTTTTTGATGACCTGAAGGAAGATTTAGCCGTCTTATTCAGCATTTATTTTCTCAGCATGGTCTATCTCTGCATGGGAGTGGTGAAGAAAATGTTTGATAAATTTTTTCAAAGTCACATACATCCTCCTGAACCATTAGACTCTGTAGGCCTGGAATCCCTGGGTTGAACTGGGTGGCCATTGGCAACATGGCATGAGTTTGGGAGGACCTGCTGGGGCCACTGGGTCATCATGAGCACTTAGAATGGAGCAGGGAACACAGCGGGACAGAATTGAGGCAGGACCTGGGAGCCATCTGAGGCCTCCCAGTCTATAGAGGCTCTGGGTGGTTGAGTATTAATTGTCTTGAAGCAGGAAAACTTCAGAAACACTCTTGAAAGAATATCTGGGCTGGATTCTCTCTGAAGGAGGCCTGAGCATAGGAGGAGATTACTCACCCTCCCTCCCCCCTGCTCTTCTGGTTTTGTGTGTCTGAATGAAACAGAAGGCTCAGGAAAATCTGTGCCGAAAACTTTAATCTTTACAGAAAAGGAGTCTGTGGGTATAGCAAGTCTATAGGACCCTACGTGATGTAGGGCCGCCTTCCTCACCAATCTTGTCTTATAACCCTTCCCCCCTTGTTTCCTCTTTCTGGGCATGTGAGTCCCACAAGCTGTGTCAACTCCCACCCCAGCACCTTTGCACACGCTGTTTTTGTCTGGAATGATCTCTCTAGACACCACTGGCCTCCTTCCCTCATTTCACCTTTGCCATCTAACTCTCTTCCATCCCTCAGCTTTAGGGGTGGATCAGCTTCCTCAGGGACCTGTGCTTGTCCCTCATGTTATATGAGGTCCCCTGTAATGTGCAGCTGGCACAGGGTTCTTGAACATCAGCTTTGCAGTGCTGTGTACACTCGTAATCATTTGATAAATTCTTCCATTTCTTTAAGGTCTGTGTCACCTAGCAGCCTATAAGAACAATGTGGGACCACTGCGCACTGCCTGCCCCAGTGTAGGTGCTCCATATACGTGTGTTGACTCAAGGGCCGACAGCCAAATGGAGGGACATCTCTCTGTCTTTGGGAAGAGGCAGCCAAGAATGACGGACAAGACTACTTTGGTTTGGAAGTCAAGAATCCTAGGCCCTAGTCTCTGTCCTGAAGTTAATTTCTTGGGTGACTTTGAAAAGGGTATAAGAAGTAAAAGTGCCTCAAAGTTCCTAGTATCATGGCAAAGGAATATAAGAATAAAAATTACTAATATTTGACCTTTTAAAAAAAAAAAAACTTACTGAAGTGGCAGTGTTATATGGTTTAAACTAATTGAATAGAAGGTCTCCATAGAAGCCCCTTTCAGCTCTGTCATTGGGTCATGGGGTTTTGTGTACAAGCCTGGGGTCCCATCCTAAGTGAATTTCCTCCCAAGATGGTTGCATCAGACGATCAACAAGGACACACAGAGCTGGCTCTAACTAGTCCTTTTGGCAAAGAAGGTGGGCTGTGGTGGCCACTGCGCCATAATCACATTTCTTCACTCTTAGTCATAAATCCCTAACTCTTCACTTTTAACTTGCTGTGAAAAGATTACCTTTTTCCATGTTCTCACGCCTGCCCCTCGGCCTTTGTGAAGCAATTTCCACAGAAACGATGGTCTGCCACCGAATAAGAGTTTACTAAGAACAAAAATTGAATTTCGTCTGCCTGTTGACAAGCTGATTGATCTGGAGGCTCTCGTGACTGAATCCTCTCCTAAGCACATTCTCATTTATCATGTGCAAGATTGTTTCAGAATCAATAGCAGCCCTGAGCAGACACGTCTCTGCTGGGGACCCGTCAAGGGCCCACAGCCTTCCCTGTAATATTGCTAATTTTTTTGACAGAATTATTTCAACAGTTAAATCGTTCTAGGTCTGTTGTTCCCAGACTTTCACTAGAATCATTTGTTGAGGTCATGATTTTTAATATACTTCTTATAAATGCTGAACCTTGAGGAGATTGCCCTTTTTTCTCATGAGGTTAATTTCTCACCCCTGCTATTCTTCCACAAAAATCTGTGGTTGAGAGCGAGGTTAGATTTTAGGATGTCACTCAGGTGCAACTCTTTATATACAACCTGCATCAAAGGACAGAGGCAGGAGTAAGGCGACTTGACTTCAGTCCTAGGGCTGCATGGACTAGCTGTGTGGCTTTGGCAATTGTCTTTCCCTCTCTGAGCCTCATTTTAAGAAGCTGGGTCAAATGAAGTCTTAAGTACAGTCTATCTTGAACAGTCTGTTTGTCCAAATCAGGAGCTGTGAACTGGGGGTTCGTGGGTAGGATTTGGTCTGAAGAGGGGTTTCATTTGGGTTCTAAAGTATCTGTTTTTTGTTTGTTTAATTTGATTCACTTTTTTCCCTACTTTATTTTAAAAATTAATTTGTTAATATTTTAAATTTACATACAGCACAATTCACTCTTTCTATTATACACTCTTTTTGGTATGAGTTTTGACACACGCATAAATTCTTGTACCCACTGCACATGGGATACAGAACAAGCCTAACATCCCAAAGAATTCCTTCTTGTTTCTCCCTCATAATCAAGCCCTGCCCCCGCTTCTAACCCCTGACTGCCATTGATCTGTCCTATGTTCCTATAGTTTTGTCTATTCCAGGATGTCATATAAATGAAATTATATAGTTATATAACCTTTTGAGACCACATTCTTTTACTTAGCACAATACATTTGAGATTCACCCATGTTGTATGTGTCGGTGATTTGCTCTTTTATATTTCTGAGTAGTATTCCATTGTATGTATGTATCACCATTTGTTTATCCATTCATCTACTGAAGGATATTTCGGCTTTTTCAAATTTTTGATGATTATGAATAATGGTCCCATGAACATCGGTGTGTAGTTTTTTGTATGAACATAAGTTTCCATTTCTCTAGTATAAATATCTACAAGTAAAATCACTGGGTCTTATGGTAAGTGTGTTTTTAACTTTTTAAAGAACCGCCGGAGTGTTTTCCAGAGTATTTATGCCATTTTGTATTCCTTCCAGCAATGTATAAGAATTCCTGTCTCTCTGCATCCTCACTGACACTTGATATTATCAGTAATTTAAAAAATTTTAAGCCTTCTAATAGGTGTGTGGTAGTATCTCATTTTAATTTGCGTTTTCCTGATGACTAATGACTTGGAGCATCTTGTGTTTATTTGGCATGATAGATCTTCTTTGGTGAAGTATCTGTTCAAACATTTTGTCTGTTTTTTTTTTTACTTTGTTGTTTATTTACTATTGGGTTTTAAGAATATCTTTAAATATATGATTTACAAATAATTTCTCCCAGTCTATGGCTTCTCTTTTTATTCTCTTAATTGAGTCCTTCAAGGAAAAAAGTGTTTAATTTTGATGAAGACCCATCATTTTTTCCATTTACCATTTTTTCTTTTCTGTATTTTGCTTTTTGATGTCATATCTAAGAAGTCTTTGCCTTACCCTAGGTCATGAAGATTTAGTTTTGTATTTCCTCCTAGGAGTTTTATAGTATTATGTTTTATATTTGAAGGTCTCTGATACATTTCAAGTTAATTTTATCTTTCTTTTGCATATGGAGATCCAGTTTGTTTACAGTGCTGTTTTTTGAGACCACTACCTTTCTCCTTTTGAATTGCTGTCAAAAATTTAAAAGTCAGTTGATGATATTTA
Organism: Monodon monoceros; assembly: GCF_005190385.1. NCBI lineage: Eukaryota > Metazoa > Chordata > Mammalia > Artiodactyla > Monodontidae > Monodon > Monodon monoceros. The sequence continues at coordinate 32,037,265 of NW_021703766.1, forward strand.
TGTGCACTAGAAAATTTCTGGGTTTTTTTCTTCTATTCCATTGGTCTAAGAGTCTATCATTTCACCAATGCCACACTGTCTTGAATACCGTAGCTTATTGATACATCTTAAAATTTGGTTGTGTGCGTCCTCCAACTTTGTTCTTTTTCAAAATTGTTTTGGCTATTGTGGTTCCTTTATCTTTTCATATAAATTTTAGAATTAGCTAGCGTGTATCTACAGGGAATCCTGCTGGGATTTTGATTGGAATTGCATTAAATTTATTAATCAATTTGGGGAGAATTGACATGTTGACTATATTGACTCTTTCACTCCATGGGCATAGTATGTCTCTCTGCTTATTTAGGTCCTCTCTGATCTCAGGCATCAGCGTTATGTAGTTTCAGTATACAGATCCTTCACATTTTTTTTTGTTAGATTTATATCTACAATTTCATTTCTGGGAGCTCTTTTAATGGTATTGTTTTAAAATATTTTATTTACAATAGTTTGTTCATTCCTAGTATATAGGAATACAGTTGATTTCTGTATATTGATCTTTTATTCTGCCATCTTGCCCAACTCACTTATTAGTTCTAGGAACTTTTTTTTTGCAGATTCCTATGAGTTTTCCATGTAAAATATCATAGAGATTTTTTACATAGGGATTTTTTTTCACGTATGAATGCATTTTATATCTTTTTTAGACTTACTGAGTTTGCTAGGACTTCTAGAACGATATTGAATAGGAGTGGACATTCTTGACTAGTTCCTGATTTCTTATGGAGAAAGCATTCAATATAATGTTGTCTGTACATTTCTTCGTAGATAGTCTTTATTAAGTTTCCTTCTATTCTTAGTTCTCTGAGAGTTTTTATTATGAATGAGTGCTGAACTTTGTCAGGTGCTTTTTCTGCACTATTGATATAATCATGATGTGATAAATTGCAGTGATTGATTTTTGAGAATTGAATCAGCTTTGCAATCTCCTGATAAGCTCCACTTGGTCATCAATGTATTTTTTTAATGTAGCAGATTTTAAATGAACACTTTGACTTTTCAGTTTCTCTTAAAAATTAAGAAAATCTGGCAACATTGAGTCAGAAATCCTGCCTGGTGACAAACTAGAATTGAAGAGATGCCATCCACTAGTAGACGGGTCAGTGCCCTCAGTAAACCACAGTAGAGGTCAGAGTGAAAACGTATTCATCATGGATTTGTACTCTTGGTTTTTTGTTCTTTGTGTTTTTTTTTGTTGTTTTTTTTTTTTGTGCGGTTCGCGGGCCTCTCACTGTTGTGACCTCTCCCGCTGCGGAGCACAGGCTCCGGACACGCAGGCTCAGCGGCCATGGCTCACGGGCCCAGCCGCACCGTGGCACGTGGGATCCTCCCGGACCGGGGCACGAACCCGCGTCTGCTGCATCGGCAGGCGGACTCTCAACCACTGTGCCACCAGGGAAGCCCTGTTTTTGTTTTTTAAAGCAGAGAAATCTCTGTGTCTCCAAAAAAGTAGAAAGGAAAAGATAGACAAAATGTGTGCATTTCATGGAAAATGGAAGAAAACATATAATTTTAGGGAAGTGGTAAGTATTCCCAGATATTTTCTTATCCTTGCCTACTTCCATCTTAGTTATCACCACCTTAACCCCTGTAGGTATTTAGATTTGAAACTCCAAATGAATAGTCCAGGTATCACTACCTGTATCTGTCTAAGACACAACCATGCTAGACCTCTGATTGGGTCCAGATTTACTGCAAGGGAACAACCAGAAAATAGTTCTTTACAAGATTTGCAACTTGGTCAAATGCCTTACAATGAAGGCCCATTTCATTTCTTTTATAACCGATCATCACCGTGATTCCCAGGTCTTAGTGTGATAAACTTTTGTTTCCCCTACTTTTTAAATTTTTGATCCAACGACCTGTTTACCATATGATTGATTCCAGAGAAGGGATGATGCATTTGTCCCATTGAGTGATTCCCCTGGAGCATTCCCTTAAGTCTACAATAAAAGCCACTCCTCCAAACAAGTATTTCTCTTTTGTGCCATTTCATCTCACTCATGTAACTTCTTCTGGCTGGAGTGTCTTTTCTACTACTTTTTTTTTTTTTTTTGTGCGGTTCGCGGGCCTCTCACCGTTGTGCCCTCTCCCTTTGCGGAGCACGGGCTCCGGACGCGCAGGCTCAGCAGCCATGGCTCACGGGCCCAGCCGCTCCGCGGCACATGGGATCTTCCCGGACCGGGGCACGAACCCGTGTCCCCTGCATCAGCAGGCGGACTCTCAACCACTGCGCCACCAGGGAAGCCCTACTTCTTTTATATCTGCCGATATCTACTAACTGCCCCCAGCACTCTGAGCAACCCTCCTGACTCTCAAAGGAAGAGTTAATCAAGCTCTCCTCTGGGTCTTGCTACCCTGTTTTTCCTTCTTTTGAAGCTCATGGTACTGTCATAATCTGATAGCTTTAATCATGATTCTGAAACTAATTTTATTTAAAAAATTTAATTAAAGTACAGTTGATTTGTAATATTGTATTTGTTTCAGGTACACAACATAGTGATTCGGTATTTTTGCAAATTGTATTTAATTTTAGGTTCTTCCAAGATAATGGGTATTATTCCTTGTGCTGTATAGTAAATCCTTGTTGCTTATCTATTTTATATTTAGTAATTTGTATCTGTTACTCCCATACTCCTAATTTGTGCCTCCCCACCCTTCCCTCTCCCCTTTGGTAACCACAAGTTTATTTTCCATGTCTGTGAGTCTGTTTCTGTTTTGTATATAGATACATTTGGATTATTTTTTAGGTCCCACATGTAAGTGATACCATATAGCATTTCACTAAGCATAATATTCTCTAGGTCCATCCACATTGCTGCAAATGGCAGTATTTCATTCTTTTATTAAAAAGCAAAATGCATACATAGTAAACAAAAAATCAGAGTTTCTGAAAGGATATGCAGTAAAACCTAAGTCTTCCTCCTACTCTTAACCCCACATCCCCTGGTACTTCTCCCCAGAGGAGACCACTTTTCCCAGTCTCTTGCATATCTTTTTAGAGGTCCTCTGTGAAGCATAAACATCAACAACACTAGTATACAAATTAGGATACTATACACAATTCCTCACTTTGCTTTGCTTGTTACTTGAAATTTTGAAAGATAATATCTTGAAAATATATCTTGAAGATTATTCCACTTCAGCACATCCACTCATCCCAAAATTATTGAATGACAACAGTATGCCAGCACTGTTCTAGCTTCTAGGGATGAAGTACTGAACAAACAGATATATTTGTTACCCTCAGTGATTTTTTCTACTTATTGCTTTGAATCAAAACAATACAAAACAAAACCATTAAATATGTATTAATGTATATATTTTTATATGTACACTTTATATATATTTAATATATTATCTTAGATAACATAATATACATTATGATAGATGGTACTAAGTGTTATGGTAGAAAATAAAGAGGGGTCAGGAGATAGGAAATGTTGGGAGATGGAGTTGCAGTGTTAAATTAAGTGGTCAGGGTAGGCCTCACTGAGAAGATGACCTTTTTCATTGGAAGGGAGTCCTGCACCTGGTATATACAGATGACCTCCTTTTTTTTTTTTTTTTTTTTTCCCGGTACGCGGGCCTCTCACTGCTGTGGCCTCTCCCGTTGTGGAGCACAGGCTCCGGACGCGCAGGCTCAGCGGCCATGGCTCACGGGCCCAGCCGCTCCGCGGCATGTGGCATCTTCCCGGACCGGGGCACGAACCCGCGTACCCTGCGTGGGCAGGCGGACTCTCAACCACTGCGCCACCAGGGAAGCCCAACCTCCTTCTCTTTAAGGCCAGCATAATATTCTAAGTGTATGGTATGTGGTACATTTGCCAGTCCATGATAAGGGACTTGTAGGTTGTTTCCACTTTACGGCCAATAAACAAAGGTACAAGGGTTATCTTTGCAACCACTCTGCATATATGTGCAAATTAGTGGGAAAAAATACCTTAAAAGTAGAAATGTTGTACCAGAAGAAAATATTATCTGTGCACATTTCCATGTCACCCACTAGACTGAGTTTCTTGAGGATAGGGACCATATTTGAGATGTCTTTGAATTTCCTGAGCTAAGAGGATACTTCTGGTTTGAATACCTAAACAGTTCAGAACTGACAAGGAGCAGAATGGTTTGAGCATGGCTTTTCATTCTTCCAGGAAGCACGCGAGCTTCCCCAGCCCCGCAGGCTGTATCCTCCAGTTTCAATACACAACCATCCCCTTGGACATGCTGACATGGCTGAGCTTATACTGGGAACTTACCTAGGATAGAACATAAAAAAATCTCTTCCATTAAGCAATGAACAGAATGTTTTCTCATCTGTGTAGAACAGACACTATACCCTCAGGGTGGTAAGCCTTGAAGGCTCAGCCCAAAGAACAAAAAGAATAATTCACTCCACATACTTAAGCACTTTAAAACATATAAGTGTCCCCTTCCCAAATCCCTTTGTTTGTGGTATCCAAAGGTGTCTACACATCCTCAAGGTCAAGGTAACTAAGAAAATTGGCACACTCCAAGGGCTGTTGAAGTTTAAATTTAAAATCAGTCTAGTTTAGGAAAAAAACAAAGTACATATAACAAAAACTCCCCCCGAGAAGACATGATGGATATGTAGCAACTTAGAGCCCAGGTAATATTTTCAGAGGATGTCAGAACATTTACAATTATTCAGTGCTTAGAACTCACTTGCTCCCTGGCATTATCTTTGTTGGTCATAAAGGGAAATATCCTTGAAACAGATAGGGAAAGGTCATCTCATAAATACGATAAGCAAGCTCTTTGCTCTTAGTTTCATTGAGGAGGTAAGAGGAAAATATACAAATAAGAAAGTCAACTATAGACAGCTGGAAGTTATGCCTGAATTTGTAGGGAAGGCGATTTTTGCTGGCTCTGGAAACTGGTCTTCCCGGTAGAGCAACAAGAAGTGATTTCTATTAAGCCCTCATATCTTATTATTTTTATAACATAAATTGCCGTTAGGCCTTCCCTTGGAATAGACGATGATGATAATTTACACATGCTGGACAGATAAATGATTCAATTCTTAGTTACAAGAGACTGTTGACAGTGATTACTGATGCTCATTTCTTTCACGCACATTATGTGGGGCAGGAAACTCCAGGTTTAGAGGCCTTTCATGTTTTTTCAAAGGAAATCAGTCACTCACATAATAATTATTTATTATTCCACATTGGCAGACAGTTGGATGCATTTATGACAGTTAAAATCTTTAGACAAAATGCTGCAAAGTGGTGCAACCGATAAAATATTTTACAGCACGGGAGATAGCAACAATAATTAGAAGGCCTTGGTACACAATGAAAGAAAAAAACTGGGAGGTTTCCCCAGTGACTCCTGGCTAGTTTTCATCGATACTTTGACTTGTTCCAGACTGAAATACTGGTGTTCATCTAAGATTTGGATTCAGACCACTAAGGATCTTTGCAAAGAGCCATCTTCCCTAAATATCACCCACGCACTCATCTGTCCGTATATTCCAGTTTTTATTCACTCATTTAACTTTTATTAAGCATTTTCTTTGTGTCAAGTATCTTACTAAGTCCTACATATAATCTTATCTCACTGAAAGGACCCTTGACTGTGTGAATTCTAGTTTTAATCATAAATGGTATATGTCTTCCAATTCCCTGCCTAGCTGTATTCCAGAGTCAAGTTTCCTTGAAAATAGAAAGTTTCAAACCTGGATTCTTTTATTGCAGTATTTGGTTAAGATTACTTTATTTCTCAAATCTATTTCTTTTGGAAAACACATTGCAAAAGAAAATCCAGTGAAAAGTAAGTTTCCCTCACATTGCTCGCTGACTTCCAATTGCCTCTCTGAGGTACAAGTTTCTTACATGCCTCTCAGAGGTATTATATGGACCGTAAGTCCTGCTGTGATTCAACATATGTGTTCCTAAAAGCCACTACACTGTGCAAAATCACACAATAAAAGCCATAGGCTTTATGGGGGAAATGGGGGTAAGGGTACAATGCTCTAAAACACTGAGAACATGTTTTTTAAAAAGTAAAAAACGTAGGACTCTAATAAAAATAGTAGCACAGTGTTACACATGTTAAATGGCTAAGAAATACATAAATGCTACAATAAGTACGGCACTGGGGAGTTCCCTGGTGGCCTAGTGGTCAGGATTTAGAACTTTCACTGTAGAGGCCCGGGTTTGATCCCCGGTCGGGGAACCATCCCACATGCCACGCAGCGTGGCCAAAATAAGTACGGCACTTTGGCTTGAAAAAGACCTGGAGTTTGCTTATAGAAATGGATGTTGGAAGGGTTGTAGCTTGTGAGTTTCTGTGAATTAGTAGAAGGAAGGTCACCTGAAATCTGATGGAGAGTTCAAACACCTGATGTGGATGTTTGTGTCTCATAACACAACTGAAGTAGCTGGTAGATGTCCGAGGTATGTGCAAGTGTGTGTTTTGTGTATTCCTACATGGCTCCCATCAGCAGGGTGCAGTTTTCTGTGTTCACCTAGTGTTTCTTGCAGAAGAAATTGTGCAAAAGCATAATTCACATGATGTTCAAATTGTTGCCTAATAGATCAATCATATTAGAAAAAACTTATGTTTTCAAAACTAATATAGCAGGACTGACTGCACACATGAGAATGTGTCTTTTACTTTCCACATAAACTTTAATGTAGAGTATCTCCTTTTTTGAAATGTTGAAAATATATAAACATAGAAAGGATATGTTATCTTTAATCCCAAAATAACCACAGTAATTTTTTGTATCTTTCTCTGTTTTTAAGATATTTTATTTACATATATAATTAACCTTGCCTGAGAGAGTCTACAAAAGGGATATACCGAATTCAAGTAGAGTTGTTTCCATGATAAATGGTAACACTTCCTCAAGAATTCATTTCATGATTTCAAGTTTCACATTTAACTCTTTAATTCATTTTGAGTTTATTTCTTATATGGCTTGAGAAAGTTGTCCAGATTGATCCTTTTCTATGAAGCTGTCTAGTTTTCCCATCACCATTTATTGAAGAGGCTGACTTTCCCCCATTGTATATTCTTGCCTCCTTTGTCATAGATTAATTGACCATATGAGCATGAGTTTATTTCTGGTCTCTCTATTCTCTTCCATTGATCCATGTGTCTGTTTTTGTGGCAGTACCATAGTGTTTTGGTTACTCTAGCTTTGTATTAATAGTATAGTTTGAAATCAGGGAGCCTGATACCTCCAGCTTTGTCCTTTCTCAGGATTTCTTTGGCTATCCAGGGTCTTCTGTGTTTCTGTACAAATTTTAGAGTTCTTTGTTCTAGTTCTGTGAAGATAGGGATTACATTGAATCTTTTTTTTTTTTTAAATAGTAACTTTCTTTTTTTTTAATTTATTTATTGCTGCGTTGGGTCTTTGTTGCTGTGCGCGGGTTCTCATTGCGGTGGCTTCTGTTGTTGTGGAACACGGGCTCTAGGCACACAGGCTTCAGTAGCTGTGGTTCGAAGGCTGTAGGGCACAGGCTCAGTAGTTGTGGCACACGGGCTTAGTTGCTCCGCGGCATGTGGGATCTTCCCGGACCAGGGATCGAACCCGTGTCTCCTGCATTGGCAGGCGGATTCTTAACCACTGCGCCACCAGGGAAGCCCTACATTGAATCTTTAGATTGCCTTGGGTAGTATGGTCATTTTAACAATATTAATTCTTCCAATCCATGAGCACAGTATATCTTTCCATTTGTTTGTGTTGTCTTCAGTTTCTTTCATAAATGTCTTAGAGTTTTCAGAGTATAAATCTTTTACCTCTTAGTTTAGATTTAGTCCTAGGTATTTTACTCTTTTTGATGCAACTGTGAATGGGATTGCTTTCTTAATTTCCCTTTCTGATTCTTCGTTACTAGTGTATGGAAACACAACAGATTTCTACATATTTTAAGTATAAGTCCTGAAACCATAAAACTCCTAGAAGAAAATGTAGACAGTATGGTCTATGGCATCCATCTTAGCAATATTTTTTTTGGATCTGTCTTCTCAGGCAAGGGAAACGAAAGAAAAAATAAACAAATAGGACTACATCAAACTAAAAAGATTTTGCACAGTGAAGAAAACTATCAACAAAACAAAAAGGCAACCTACTGAATGGGAGGATATATTTGTAAAAGATATATCTGATAAGGTGTTAGTATCCAAAATATATAAGGAACTCATACAATTCAACATCAAAAATACAAACAATCCAAATGAAAAATGGGCAGAGGACCTGAATAGACATTTTTCCAAAGACACACAAATGGCCAACAGACACATGAAAAGATGCTCAACATCACCATTCATCAGGGAGAATGCAAATTACAACCACAAAGATACCACCTGTCAGAATGGCTATCATCCAAAGACGACAAACAACAAGTGTTGGCAAGAATGTAGAGAAAAGGGAACCCTTGTACACTGTTGTGGGGAATGTAAATTGTGCAGCCACTATGGAAAACAGTATGGAGGTTACTCAAGAAATTAAAAATAGAACTGCCATATGACTCAGCAATTTCACTCTTGGGTATTTGCCTGAAGAAAACAAAAACACTAATTCAAAAAGGTAGCTGTACCCCTATGGAAGCAACCTAAATGTCCATCAATAGATGAATGGATAAAGAAGATGAGGTATCTATCTATCTACCTACCTATCTATCTACACACACACACACACACACACACACAAAGAATGGAATGTATGATCTCACATATATGTGGAATATAAAACACAAAACAGAATTAAACAAACCCATAGATACAGAAAACAAATGGGTGGTTGCCAGAGGAGAGAAGGGGAGAGGGAGAGGTAAAATAGGTAGAGAAGATTAAGCAGTACAAACCTCCAGTTATAAAATAAACAAGTTACAAGGATGTAATATACAGCATAAGGAGTATTGTCAGTAATATTGCATTAACTTTGTATGGGGATAGATGGTTACTTTCTTACAGTGGTGATCATTTCATAATGTGTGCAAATACCCAACCACTATGAAGTGTACCTGAAACTAACATAATATTGTATGTCAACTACATTTCAATTAAAAGAAAGAATTTGTTTTATTCTAGGTGAAAACAACGCAAATACGCACCAACCGAGGATGAGAATGAATAAACAAATGTGGTGTATCCGTACAGTGGAATATTATTCAGCCACAAAAAAGAATGAAGTACTGATACACGCTACAGCATGACTGAACCTTAAAAACATTATGCTAGGTGAAAGAAGCCAGACACAAAAGGCCACATATTATACGATTCCATTCATACGGAAGTCCAGAATAGGGAAAGAAAGTAGATTAGTGGTTGTCTAGGGCTGGGGGTAGAGATGGGAAACACGAGATTGATGGCTAACGGGTTAAGAGTTTCTTTTTAAGGAGATGAAAATATCCTAAAATTGACTGTAGGGGTGGTTGCACGTAACTATGAATATACTAAAAACAATGAATTGCACACTTTAGGTAGATTGTATGGTATGTGAATTATACCTTAATAAAGCTGTTAAAAAGAGAATTAATTTTATTTTAGGTTTTATCCCTATAACATTGTGAGAGGAGGCACCAAGACCTCCATGTGCTTGGAAGCTCATTATTGTGATAAGTTCAACTGAGTCTGGTGTGTGGAGGTGATGATCTGCAGAAATCTAGATGTTTGCATGCTATTCATGTTGCTCTTCCACAGAGAAGTCTGCTGGTCCCTTTCTGCTATCATCTCTCTACAGGCATCTTGTCCATCTTCACTTTGATATGTTCCATGGCTGCCAGTCATATATCACCAAACGGTCTTTTCAAGAAAAGCACACGAGAGGCTTGTTTTTTGAACTCTTCCATATCTGAGAATACCTTTTTGTCATCCTCCCCTAAGCAGGACAACTTCTTTGGGTAGAAAAATATTAGGTTATTATCACCTTTTCCTCTCTGAAGTCTGCAGATTTGGTAATGTTTTTGAACTTTAAAAGTTTCAGAGAAGTTTAAGGGTAGCCTGATTTTGTTCCTCTGAAGAAATCGTAAGTTTCTGCTTGGACACTTGTAGTATTTTTCTCTGTACTTAGAATTTGGAAATGTCACTAGGGTGAGATTTATTATTGGCCTTTTTCATTGATTTTTGCTGGGCTGTGGTGAGCCATTCTAATGTGCCTGTGTTTTATCAGCTCAGAGACTTGGATGTCTGTAGGTTTTGTTTTGATTTCTTCCTTTAGAAGACTTGGATTTTTAACACTTTAAAATTTGTATCTCTATTCTTTATTTTCCACGTCTATTATCTTGAACATCGTTTTCATCCCTGTGTTGTTTTCTTTTGCATTTTTAGGAGAACTTCTCAATTTCATCCTCTCCCCCCTGACATATTTCATGCTGCCCCAGATCTGCCTTCACTACCCCTTGTGAGAACTTATGGTGCTCTATTTTTAATTTTTCCTTTCATCCTAACCTGTTCTGGTCTTCATGACTTCATACTTCACCTTCAAAGTATGGCTTATGGCATTCTTCTAAATAGAAAATAATTTTAAAAGGTTTTTATATAGTTATATAGTTATATAGTTTATATAGTTATATAGTTTATATAGTTATATAGTTTATATAGGTTTTTATAGTAAATGCTTTTCAAAATTCTGTTTTTCCTTTAGGTCTTCAGAATAACAAAGCTTTATTTTCTCTTCATTACTTCACAGGTTTTAATTTTCTTATGGAGTCAACCACAAATTAGGTATTAGAGCAGAGTTCTTAAAAATACAGACTCAGATATTGGACAGTCTGCATGCAAATCCTAGCTCTCCCAATTGCTCTCTATGTATCTTTGAGCTAGTTAATTATACCCTTCTAGTTTAAGTTTCATCATTTGTACAACAGGAATAGTTATACACATGATGGAGTTGTTTTCAGTATTAAATGAGATAATACATAGAAAGCACTTAGCACAGTGCCTGACACAGAGTGAATGCAAAAAAAAATGTTTTTTCATATACAAAGAAATCTAACAAAGTGTATGAACTTTCTCCTTGGTCCAGCTTTCTTCTCATATGAGTGTTTGTTGAGTTTTTTTATGGGTCTGGAGCTGGACAGTAGGTTGATGTGTGCTCCGCACCCTACCAAGCAGAGTTTTATCAGTTGTGACTCTGCCTCCCAGGGTTCTTTTCCTTCCTTCAGTGCCTTGCACTGTGATCTGAGCAGATGGGTCCACGGATGTTACCATCACAGATCGCCCTGTCTTCTCTTTACTTATGGCTACTGCCTGGGTTCACGTATTATTTCCAGTCTTCCATCCCTTTTTATATTCAGGAATTCTCCAGAAGTTATAATCTATGAATGGAAATCAAAGGAGAGTCATTCACAAGAGCTGATGAAAAGTCCACAACCCTAGTTGTTTCAACTAGAAATACTTATGGAAGTAAAGAGACAGCAGTTTTCTGGTTAGTATAGCCCTTGTAGTTCTGAACCAGTGAAAGGCAGCAAAAGTGGGATGAGAAATCTTTCTGTCCTTGGGTTCTTCAATCCTGTTTTGTTGCCTTTGTGCTATGAATGTTTCTTCTAGATTCTGTCTACAGGTTGTTGGTGGTGGGATTCTTGCCTTCTCTCATGTTTTGTTCAAACTCAGCCCCAGCAAAAGGCCTGCGGAACCTGAACATGTATGCTATTGGCTCCTTTGATATTTGTTGAGGCCTGGGAGTTGTTTTGAGTGGCCGATTGTCTAACTCTTGCAGCAGTCTCACAGGGACCACATTCAAAGGGAATCAGTTGTCCCCAGATCAGAGAATCTCAGAGTTATACAGAACAGTAGAAATTATAGAGCCTAAGCCATTGCCTGGTAGTCAAATTCTCTTCATAACACCCATTTCTTATGGCTTGTCCAATCTCTTCTTGAACTACCTTCTGTGATAGCAAGCTCACTAGCCAACAGTATGTCTATTTCATTGTTGGGCAACTCCCTTAACCAAACTGAAATCTGTCCCCTATGCATCGTCTTAGAAGTGAAGGAGAAAATTATTGTACCCGTGAAAGATCTGTGCAGGAAACAGAAAGGACTCTAGCCATTATAATCAGAGAGATATTTAATAAAGGGACTTAGGCACTTCAAAATAATTTTTTAAATTGAGTGGTTCAGAACTCAGAGGGTTGTTACTGATTTTTTTAAAAAAAATTTTAACTTTGATTGAACTATAATGTACATACTGAAAATACCATTGATTTTTTTTTTTTTTACTTTAGTGGTATTTTGAAAGGAAGCAAAGGAAACTACTTCTGCCACCACTTCCCCTACAGTTGTCTCACACCCACAGATATGGTTCCCACACAATGGAACATAAAACTGGACAACTACAAACACACATGCCCATTGTATGTTGTCAGCCAATGTTCCCAAAGAAAGTTTTCTTTGTCTACTTTCTATCTTTCAGATCTCCGAGAATCCATCTCATTGACAGAACTCAAATTACAGTGAGTGCTCTGACCGTAAGGTGGTCTTGGAAAAGTAGTTTTTTAATCTTACCAACTTCTTGAGAATGCATACCAAGGTACTGTAGACAATATTAAGGAAGTTATCTAAGTACTGGAAGGACAGAAGTCTTACCAATATTCTTCCAATATTTTTACTCATATAATATACAGCAGTGGGACTCAAGAGAAAAAGACCCTTGATAAGTCATCGGTGTCTTCTGGGTAGGAGAAATTAGCCATTGTAGGACATTAACATCTGAGTTTAAATACATTTACAGGTTTGCGTTAACCAGTTATCAGGATCTGATGAGTAAGGTGTTATTATCAGGGTCCTGAGATTCAATAAGAAAAGTGGGGGAAGGGCTGGGAAAGGAGAATTAAATGGTAATGAATATAAATGAGGTTTTGTTCCTCAAGAAAGGATAGCTCCAGTGTTTTAGTTTAGGAATCTTCAGGAAAACAAAGGCAGAGGACTCCAAAGATGGGGCCATCACGTAGGCTCTCAAGAGCATTCCTCAGTAGCGGGTATATCCTTTAGTTTTGTATCAAAGGCAGTGAGAGGCCACCATGAGCAACCCACCATGACCACACTTGACCACTGGAAAATAGAGTGAAATTTATGGGATGCCAAGGACCTTTGCCTGTTCCCTTTCCATCTCTCTGGAGAGTAGCGGTATGATCAGGAAGTTTATTCACTTGTAAACACACCTTATTTTTAACATCTTAGTCATATTCAGCTGAGTTATCATTGTTTATGTTATTCAAATGACTCATTTCCTCTTGCAGCTTGCAAATATTAGACATTTTATCATATCCCGTATCTGTCTTAATTTTTGTATCCCTGAGGACCATCATTTAGTTTATCCAAAAGAAGAGTTTTAGAGGAAGAATTTTACCAAAGGCCAACAAGATGCAAGAAAGGAAAAAGCAAATTGCACTTGCAGGTTTTTATTTGAAGCCTCAGCACACTAGAAAGGTTCTGTTAGTGTTTGTTGTAGAATGTAGATGGATGGCAGCAATAAAATCAGATATAGGGAAAAAGCAATCAAATCACTGAGTAGGTCACATTCAAAATATATTATATCAGGATTGGGGGGGTGGGCCCTACCTTAGGGCATATGTTGCTTCCCACAAAATGCTTCTGAACAGTATTCATGTATCCTTCCCTTCCTTATATATGCCTGATTGATACATTTCAAATCTTTTCCTGTACTCAGACTGTTTTCTTATTGTTCCATGAAAATCTTATGTTCACTTGTGCATTTTTGTCTTTGCTATTCATAATAGATGCTGGGGGGTCCCACCGAGATCCCTTTATCTGGCCAGTGCATCCATCCTCTGCTGAGCTGCTTTGCCCATGAGGTTACCCCCTTACTTCAAGGGACAGCCCATAATCAATGATTGACAGATGTGGGGTTCTAAAGGCCTGCTCCCTTACCTTGAAGGGGGGAAATACCATAATGCAATTTATGCATCAGAATCTGTATTTCATCCTCTCCTTTTGGGGAACCTGACCTAAGACACTGCTAAGCTTTTTTCTTTTTCTGCTTGAAAATGTGAGCCCAGGTCCTTTCTGCTTCTCCAAGGTAGTCAAGATCCACCTTAGTTTCCACTTTCTTCCAAACACCATCCCTGCTCTTTCCAGTTCTAGCTTTTTCTTCCCTCCTCTGAGCTGCTGAGTCATTCTCAGGCAGTGATACTCTGTTAAATGCTCTCATCAAGTATAGACGCTGTCTTATGGGGTTAGCTGCCAGCTTGTCATATATACAAATTGCAAGTCCCTCAGGGTGGACACTGTTGAGGTGCGCTCTGTGTGGGCAATAAATGGTGTCCTATTGCTTTGTCTACACTAGTTCCCCAGGGGCGCTCGAGCCTTTAAATGAACATCCATAAACTGAGACATTAGGCCAAAGAACCTGGGTCTGGGATTAAAAGCAGACTATGCTTGGGGAACCCTTCTCCAAGTATGTCGATGAGTCCTTTTAAAAGCAAATTAAGGCAATTACCTGTCAAAACGGAAGTGATTTTTTTTTCACGGAGTTTCTCAAGCTGTTTTTTGAAACATAATTTTCTCTAGGTAAACTGAGAACGAAAGATTCAATCTTCAAATGAATTTGGAAATACCATAACCAATGGAAATTCCCAACATACATCAAAGGCTCTGAAAAGTCCTGTAGTTAAAAAAAATCTAACTTTGTTTAATGTAGCATTTTCAGTATTATGTGACCATGTAACCACAGAATTCATGTCATTATAGCAAGAATTATCCTATGGAACTATTCCTCCATGGAAGTCCTTAGGGAAATGCTAGGAGTGGTAGTGGTGTGCTTGGGGGGAAGAGGGGTGGGAGCTAGTGAGGGTCCTCGTCACCTGAGAGTGCGTGAAATCTATATAACGCATTCCAGATTGGTGGGGGATTGAGTATGAGGCCAGTCATCTTCTTTTCTGTTTGATATTTGTCAGGAGGAAAATAATGTGGCTACAGGCAGCGTGGGATGTTTCAGCATTTCTTTCGTCCTGTAGATGAGACACCTAGCAAGAGTAGGTGTGTGGGGATTCAGAGCTTAGAAACCCTCACTCCACTCTTCCTCCCCAGTGCCAGAGATGCTGTGGCAACTTGGGATGGAGATCCTTCTTAGATGGGTAGAGTTGTTGCTTCCTGACTTATTGAAGGATGGTGTGGAACTGACCATGGGAGACCACAGCCGAGTAGTAGTAGAAATGGAGTCTACTTCATTTCAAGGACCAGTGGTCCCTAAACCCATTTCTCAGAATGCCATTCCAGGAATCACATAATGTCTTCCTCACAAGAATCCCAGAGGATCTATAGAACAATTGTTAGCATTGTCCCCACTTCATAAGTGGGGAAAAGGAGCCCCAGAGAAAAGTCAGGTGTCTTGACTAGACGATACTTCATTCAGTTTTCCATCCATCCATCCATTCACTAACGAAATATTTATCAAGTACCCCCTCTCTACAGTGACACTGACCTTCAGATGGGTGGCTTCTGCCAAAGCCTGTGCCCCTTTCAGCCAGAGAGGAGAGGACAAGTGACCGAAAAGTCCTTACTGGTAAATGGAGGGGACCACGTGAGTCAGTCTGGCAGTGAGGAGCCTGTGATGCATGCTTCCTACTTTCATCTAGAATTGGGACTTGTTGTACGTGACGAGCCAAAAAGTTGTAATGTGGCTCCAGCAGGCCTGCCCCAGCCCATCACGGGTGTGGAGACAGTGGGTGTCATAGACGAGCAAAGTGCCCCTTTTCCAGACTACAAATCAAAGATGGTCCAGTTGACTCTCTTGTGGGCAGCAGATTAAGTGTTTTTCCTTTTTTGCTCATTGTATCTGTGTACATCCTGCCTTGAGTTTAAAAAAAAAGCACAAAAAAACAAACAACATTGGCTGGGTAGGACTCGGGGCTAGTAAGGAGCCGTGAGGCCTAAGCCACTGTTTATGACACACGTCATATTTCATGGACCACGTCTGGACCCCACCTGCCTCCTTAATCTTCTTGGAACGCTCCCCTCTGTGAACTGTGTGTTCTGCTGATGACCTCAGTGGGTACTGCAGTTTCCAATTTCCTAACCTTTCTATTAAAATTAATATTTAGATTTTATAACTTTAAAACTGGAAGAATGATGGAAGCAGTATTTGATGTTTATGTCTCTCAGTCACGAAAACGCTCCCAATTTCACTAATGCCGGGCCACACACATGTAGTCACAATAAATAGCATTTAACGTGTTTACAGTATGGAGAGGATGAGGAAGACTTCTGTTTTTATATTGATGGGCTCAGCTGGGCTGGGGATACTATTGTTTACAATGAGCTACATTTTTTGTTGTTCTGATTTACCCTCAAATTAAATCTTTATTTCAGAGACCAACCCCAGGGAGTCCCTGTAAGGAGGGAATGTAATAAACAGCGTTAGGAGAGGGCCTGTAGCCGCCGCTCCTTGGTAATTAGTCCAAATGTCTCAACCTGAGTGGTTTTCAAAGTTTTATGGCTGCAGTTTGGTCACAGGTTTATTTGTAAAGAGCTGATTTGGCATTTTGCTCAGAGCGGCCTTTGCCCTTTGGGATGAGGTGTTGGGGGTTAGGGAGATGTGGACCACAGGGAAGTCAGACTTTCAGGTCTGCTCTGAGGTGATGCCCATGTTTCTTCTTACCATCTGTTTTCAGATTAAAAAATTGTCCAAATTTAAAGAAACTGGAAAAGGGAAATAAATATCTGGCCTTGGTTTGGCGGATATGTAAGGGAAGGGAAGGGGCCGAGGCTGGGGCCGCGCGTGTGGGAGCGTTCCCACCCCGGCAGGGTGACTGTCCTATGAACCCTGATAGGAGGGGAAGAGTCATTAGAAAGCCCTGGGTGCCTGGGTTGGGGCCGACCACCTGCGTGGCGCACCTCCCTGCCTTCCCCAGCTTGGTGGGAAGAAGAAAGCCAGGGCCTTAGCAAGGCCCGGCCCCCCTCCCCCAGGAGTTCCCTGGCAGCCTGTTAGCTGCTTAGACCTCTAGTCTTCCCAGAAGAGGGACCGGAAAGCTCCCAGGAACAGGGCCAGCTCTGGTCGGCCACCCGTTTCACCCTCCCCGAGGCAAAACCAAGCCAAAAATGCAGGCACCGCAGCCGGCACCTCAGCGTACACTTCTCCTGCTGTCCTGACTGTGCCCACGAGTCCTGTTTATTCACTCAGTATCCACTGAGTACCATGATAAGCGTAGAGACACTTAGCCATCTTATTTTCTGAGCCAGACTGTGAGATGGGGTGTGGAGAGGTGGGAGGCTCCTTAGAGCATGAAGGAAGGGGTCAGGCGGAGGCACCTCTGAGTCTTGTGGAAGGAGAGTGTGGTTGGAGGGTGCAAAAGGGCACAGGGGGCAGGAGTTCAACTCCACTGCTTCCTTATCACAAGTGCTGCTGTGTTATTTATTTTTAAATAACATTTTATAAGGCTTATCTGTTAAGGAGCCTAAGGAATCATCAATTGCTGAGTCCAAGAGTCTGCAAACTTTTTCTGAAAGGCCAGATAGTAAAAATTTTATGTTTGGTGGACCACACAACTACTCACTCTGCTGTTAGGGGGAAAGCAGCCATAAACCATACCTAAAGGAATGGGTGTGGCTGTGTTGCAATAAAACTTTATTTATAAAATCGGGTGGTCGGCAGGATTTGGCCTATAGTTAGCCCACCCAATTTAATCATGTATTCCCCCTTCTGGTGTTAACTTTTACTCTTTGTTTAATCTTCCTCCACTAACTTCCTTTCTTCCTTTTCTCCTTCCTCTCTTTCTTTTCTTCCTTCTCTCCCTTCCTTCCTTTTTTTTTTGTCCTTTCTTCTTTCTTTTATTTTTTTTAAATTTTTAAAATTTTATTTCATTTTTTTTGCGGTACGCGGGCCTCTCACTGTTGTGGCCTCTCCCGTTGCGGAGCACAGGCTCCGGACGCGCAGGCTCAGCGGCCATGGCTCACGGGCCTAGCCGCTCCGTGGCATGTGGGATCTTCCCGGACCGGGGCACAAACCCGTGTGCCCTGCATCGGCAGGCGGACTCTCAACCACTGCACCACCAGGGAAGCCCTCTTCTTTCTTTTAATATGAGCTATGCCATACGCTGTGAAAGACACAGGGAAACCAATGATGAAAAAGACAGATGTGGTCCTATCCCTCATGGGGCTTCTAATAGGGAGTATTAATGAGTAAGCAGATCATTAAAATGAAATACTGTAGCTGACGCTAGTTACCAAAAATTCGTCTCCATTTCTTTCTCACTATTAGACTTCCAATTTTGTGTAGCGTGGCAGTGCCCCAGATTTAAAAAAAAAAAAAAAAGACTTCTCTTGCTTCCCTTGTACCTAGAGATGGTCATGTGACAATGTTCTGGCCAAAGAGACACAGGCAGAAGTTTTTGGAGATAGCATCCCTTCCCAAATGAAAAGGCAAGCCCTTTTGCCTCTTTGACTCTTGGCCCTTTCCTTTTCTTTCCACCTGGAATGCCGCTAAGATTCCTGGAAATGCAGCAGCTCTATTGTGAGCATGAGGATAAAAGCTATATGCTAAAAATGGAAGCAAGAAGGTGGAAAGAGCCTGGGTGGATCCCTGATGACATCACTGATTCTTGGTACCAGCTCTGGATTGCTTACCTCTGAGCTTCTTGTTACATAAACATAAACTTCGTATTGTTTAAGCTAATATAATAGGCCTTTCTGTTACATGCAACCCAAGGAAATTGTAATGGACTAAATTATAATTAGTATCAGATAACAGAGCCATGGGTTAAAATTTAGTGTTCAGTAAATGTTTTCAGAGTCTAAACAGGAAAATAAGCATAATCACTGTCAGGTTACTGAGGTATCACCTCATTCTGTGTCTCTCAACACTTATTAATACGCTCTCCACGATTAAAGGATGAAAAAGTGGCCCCTCACTGACAATCCAGCCCCAGCATTGTTTTAAAGCTGATTTATGATGACTGAGTTGTTTACTGAATCTGGGGCACCAGTGCAGTAAATTTAGATGGGAGGTAGGGGGCTAGTCCTGACTCAATTCTAGAAACTTCTTGTTGCAAAAAATTTCTTTCCTCATGGACTCAGTCTGAATTGTCAACAGGGCCACTGCATTGGCTGTGTCTTTTGACTATCGGGCACCTTAGGGACATTGGTAAATTAAAAGTGCTGTGTGTGTGAGGTACTGGTATACATATGCACGCTTCGGGGGGATAATAGTAGTCATGACCACAGCCAAAGTTCATCTTTCACCAGCTTCAGAAACACCATTTAATATTTCTCAATAGAGACTTCACCAGTTGAAGCCTTGAGCTGAGGCCTCCATTCCAGGGTAGCAATAGGGGAAATCTACAAATCTCCTGGTTGCTAGTGGACGTCAGCTTGTTGATGAACTGTTGGCGTGATACTTAACTCTCAGAACTTAAGTGCACACCTCAAGTTCACGTATCATGGGGGAGGAGCGGGGTAACTTGATATAGGGGCTGGTGAAATGGAAAACTAGATAGAAGATTCCTTGAAGGACTTTAGTCCAAAGCAGAATTCATCAGGAAAGGAGAGTGTCACTCTGCCTACATTTGACTGACGCTAAGTTAATACTGTTAACATGCTAGAGACACACTCACTTTGATTCCTTGACACTAAATTATGTCAGCTTTTAGAAATCAGACCCTTGGCTTAAATGCCCAAGTTTTATGTACTTTTATCATCCATGGGCCATACCTTTGGTAGCCAGTAGCCCTTAGGCTTTCTTTAGTCCGCTTCATCTCCTTCTCCTACCTCCTTTCTCAGTTTATTGATGTACAGAACACACCTTGGCTGCTAAGCATTGCCAAGATGCTTTTTCTTTTTGCAGAGAATTGTTGCACAGTGCCACACCCGGACTACCTTCAGAAGCTTTCTAGGAAATCTCACTGAACTTTGCAGAAGCCCTGAGCTTTTGGGTCAGCATTTTGGAAGGGAAGACAATTGATTCTTTCAGCCCTGCTGATGCAATTCCTTTTGATGTGTATCAAGTGTGTTTTGACACAATCCCCCGAGTCATTGCGGTTTTCAATATGCCTGGGCCTATAATGAAAGTCAAAGAGAGGGGAATCTCTTCCCTTAATGTTGATTTCTGATATTGACTGTGCGTTACCCCATTTGTGTTTCAGAAGCTTCTCGGGATGGAATTAACCCCTTGGCTCTCAGGATGGAATTAACGCCTTGGCTCTCAGGGTAAGCACATCTCTTGTGGGCTGTGACTATCAAAAGCTGATACTGACGCTGGAGACAAAAGAGATTCCTGGAGAGCCATATCATCCTTATGCAGGTAACAATTTTTTAAAATTATTATCCATTTTTTGGTAAATACAACAGCTGCAGAAGAATTTGCGGGATTTTTTTTTTTTTGGCTGTAAGGCATCTTAGCGAGTGTTTGCCAATTTTCTGTCTCAAAAAAAGGTGTCTTCGCATCTTGATTTAGCCCTGAATAATTCAGCAGAATCTCTAATAACAGACTTGCATGTTGCAGAGCACCAAAACATGTTGTAAGCTTAAAGAGGCAGCAAGAAATTTAGCATCACAAACAGAAGAATCGAAGCTAGGATGTATTCAAAGGGTAGGAGTCAGTGCTTCACACATGTGCTGGATGCTTATTTTCGCTTATAGTTTCCTTGTTTTTCATAGAGCAATGGCTCCTAAAACGGACAAAGAACATTCCTGGAGGTTGTCTGTTGCCCTCAATTCCCTTTTTATGAAAATTCCCATCTCATGGCCCCTTCCTCCCTCCCTCCTTCCTTCCTTTCCTCCTTCCTTCCTTCCTGCCTGCGTGCCACATAGTTATTGAGTGACTACAACTTTCTAGCCGCTGTGTTAGACCTTTAGGGTTCAATGATTAGTAAAGACAAACCTAGCCTCTCCTCTAAATTAGAGTTCTCTATCTTGTTCTCTCTCCCAAAGACCAGGTAGTTTTGGTGTTCCCTTGGATTCTGAGATACACCAATGTCTTTCCAGCAAATTCCATGTCATCCTACTGTCCCCCACCCCACCATTTTTCCTTTAATTTGCTTAAGTGGTTTTTATTATTTTATGATTTTCCACCAAAATCATAATGTGTGTATTGGAAACCCTGATATACAGGGAATATGGAAAGGAACTGGGGGTGCTTGGCTTGGGGAGATTGTAACATTGGAAGATGTCTTACATATTCTCTTCATATATTTGAAGGGTTGTCATTTGAAGAGGAATTAAGCTTAATCTGTACCTTTCCAAGGGGCAGATCTAAGACTAAATGGCTTAAGGAAACCATCAATTTTCTAACAATCAGGGTAAAAGGAACTGCAACTGACACTGAGCTAACTGTGTGTGTTTGTGTTCACATGTTTTTCTATGTATGTATAGGTCATGGTTTCTCAACCTCAGCTCTGTTGACATATGGGGTCAAGTAATGGAGACTTTATTGGAGGCTATCCTGTGCACTGTAGGATGTTTAGCAATATCCCTGACTTCTACTCACTAGATGCCCATAGCACACCCCAGTGTGACAGCCAAAAATATCTCTAGTCTTTGCCAAATGTTCCCTGGGAGGATATAGATGACAGATAGATGGATAGAGAGATAGACAGACAGATAGATAGTAAGTATAGGAGATATATATATATATATATATATATATATATATATATATATATATATAGTATAAGATATATATGTGTGTGTATATGCATATGCACACATACATATATACATACACACACTGTTAGGATGGATAAATAGATAGATAGACAGTAGATAGGTTTAATAGATTTATCTGGGATAGAACTAGAACTCTGACTTAAAACCCACAGATTCCCTGGCAAAGCACAAAGCTTTCTTGGGTTGAAGGGACTTCTCAGCACTTGAGTAATTGAAGTGGAACAGCCACATGTCAGGGAACATTGCTTCAGGTAGGGGATCAGACTCTGCAATCTATAAGACCCTCCACTTCCAACTAACGGATTTTATAATTCCATAAGGCCAGGTTTTCGTTAATAAAATTGGTGTCAGTTGCTAAGGGAATATACCAAACTAAAGTTGTGACTGTGGGCCCCACGGTGCTGTTTGAAATAGAATGCAAAGTTGTGGGGTGGGATGAGTGGAAATGGTTGAGCTTATTTGGGGTTTAATTGGCAATCAAAAATTTGCCTCCTAGATGCAGGCATGTCACTGTAAAAGCACATCCAGGACGTTACTTTCTCTGGCTGAAGTTATTAATACGTGTTGATTGATGTCAAAATGGGAATTAAATCATAAATGTGCTTCGGGGCCTCCGGCTGGTGGCTTGGCAGCTTCTTTAGCCTTGTCACTTTGGAGAGACAGCTCACATGGCCCTGCCTCATTTTTTTTGATGATTTCTTAAAGATTTCACTTTATCATCATTTGTCTCTGAGTGGGTTTTACTCTCCATCCCATTAGTATTACCTCCACCATGGCACAGCCTGGATAAAGTTATTACCTACAAAGGAACCCTGGATGGATTTTATACTTGAGTGAAACAATGGGGTTGTACACTCTATAAATAAAACAAAACAAAACAAAATAAAATGTTCCCAATTAGTGCTATTTACAGACGTGTAACACCATGGCTGCTGGTTGGGAGTGTATGTTCCTTTCCCACGGGAGTCCCAAAGTTCCTAGCACCCGCTCATAGGCGTAAAAAGGCATGGCCTTTCTCATTTCCAAGTTAATCCGATTTGAGTGTGGGTTGAGAGGGACCAGAGCTTCCCGAAGGGCCTGGCAGAACCGGGCAGCTCAGCATCATTACCAGACCACACACGTTATGTTTAATAGCCAGACTCTGCCCTGGACCAGAGAGGACAAAAATCAATGAATTAAAAATTCCCCCGGAACAGCCACCCTCTTCCAACACAACGTGTGGAGGCTTTTGTTCTGAGTTCATCATCTCTCACCTGAATTTCAACAGTCTCCTAAAGGGTGTCATGGAGCCTACTTGAAGCTTGTTCCAATCTACTTTCCACAATGCTGATGAAGGGATCTCCTTAAGCCCCAATATGGTCATGTCCTTTCCCTCACTTAAAAACTAGTTTGGTTCTTCTGTGCTTAAAGGATAAAATTCAAAATCCCAATGATTGGGATAAATGACCATTAAAACATCATGCCACCCTTCAGGCCCAGCCTCTGCCATCTGAGCCATCCTGTCCTCAAGTG
The DNA here is from genome assembly GCF_005190385.1 of Monodon monoceros. Taxonomy (NCBI): domain Eukaryota; kingdom Metazoa; phylum Chordata; class Mammalia; order Artiodactyla; family Monodontidae; genus Monodon; species Monodon monoceros. The sequence goes on from NW_021703766.1 coordinate 32,060,407, forward strand.
ACAGTAAGCTATGTGGCGATCTTTTGTGGTTCATCTCAAATGTCCCCTTTGCTGTGAAGGCTTCTTCATATCCCTGGTCAGAATACATTTTCCACTCTCCAGAGGTCCCTCCACACAGCACACCTAACTCATCATACACATTTCAATTTTATCTATTTACATATTTGTTTATTTACCTATTTATAAACCTGTTTTTTTTTTTACCCTAGCCTTGATAAGTAGAGTATAGTCCCCTCAGTACCTGGAACATAAGTAGTTGCTCATTAAAATGTTTTGGAAGGAACGCACAAATACACAACTGAAGGTAAATGTGAATAAACAATCAGGTTCTCCCCATTTCCAAATCATTCCTTAGAATAAGTTGAAACAACTCAATATTATAGCATATAGTAGTGTTACAGAGAACAGATTCTGGATTGAATTCTAGCTTCACTACTTACTTACTGTATGACTTTGGCAAGTTACTTTCCCATTCTGAGCCCTCAACTATTTCACCTGTAAAATGGGATAATAATAGCATTTGTCTCTTCAGTCGTTATGAGTATGAAATACATCAGTATTTTTAAAGTACTTAGAACTTGGCTCATAATAAGTATTATGTTAGTACAAACTGTTTTTGGAGATACCAACTCTTTGTCTAACGCAGGGGTTCTCCACCTTACGCAATGGAATCATCAGGAATGATTAAAAAAAAAATACAGGTGCTGGGGCCTCACCCCAGGCCAACTGAATCAGAATCTCTGGGGCGAGGCCCAGGCATGAATTCACTATCATATAATTTAATGAAGACGCTTTAATGAAGTGGTTGCTTATAGAGGAGAGAGTTGGATTAAAGACAAGGATGGTGAAGCACCCAGAAGCTAGCCACAGCAAGAAGCCACTAGCATTGCTGAACTGAAGGAAGAAGGGGGATTAGTGTCACTGGAGCCAGTGAGAGCTGGGGCCCTGCAGGATGGGCTGCCCAAGGGGACCGTGGTCACTCACAAGGGACTCAGTCTTGAGGAGAGACACAGCACCAAGGCAGGGAAGACATGGCGAAGAAACACCTGACCTCTTTCCCCTCCTGCCTTTCTGTCTCCAGCTGGTGCCTCCCCCGTGCAAAATCCAGCCATAATCCAGCTGCCAAGGGAGCTGAGAGACCCAGTCATCAAAGTCAGCATCCTTAGACACAGACCAGAATGAGAAGGGCAGGGAGTGGGTTTGAGGCCACAAAGGGGAGAAAGCCAACACATGGATTTTAGGAGAAAAAAAGATCCCCAGGCGCTTCTGGTGCACAGTGAGGAGTAAGACCTGCGTCCTGGATGAGGCATACTCATCAGCCCTCTCGCCAACTCCTCCAGCTGCCAGCAGAGAGAGCCTCTCACGGCCAGAAAGCACACAAGTAGCTTTCCCGTACTGCAGTCCTTAGGAGGTACTTCCCATCGCAGTCCCTCTCCAGGATAGCAGGGACTGGGGAAACTGGTTTCTAGGAAGTACCCTGGCCACATAAACCAGATGCCTTTAGGTCCAAGGTAACAGCTGCCTTTCTTTCTGGGAGCTGCCTCAGTCAATAGGAGTTTGTAACGCACCCAATCCAGTTTGGGAAGGAGGCACACACAACTCTTGCCTTTTAGTTTTTATCCAGGCAAACGTGCCAGAAGAGACCCCCGAGATTTCCACCATATGTCATATCATATGACTCAATCTCATTTGCATAACCCCAAGGTGGAATTTGCAAGTGCAAGGGTGCACCAGCGCCCCAGACAAAGTGCTTCAGTTTGCATTGAACCCACCAGCTTGTTTTCCCATTGACTGTGTCGGCACGTTTCAGAAGACTTCATTTCTGCTGCTTCCTCTCCAAAAGGAGGAAGATATAAATCACAGGCGCAGAAGTAACTAGCAGTTGTGACATTTTGTTACAGAGTTTAATTACATGAATCATAAAATATTGCTACAATTTTCCAAACTGTTAAACCTTAATTCATGTGAACCCACAGGGACCACCTTGATCGTTCTAAATATTCTGAATCACAACTCCTACAGTAGTGCTTCCATCCGCCTGAAGTGCTTTGTAATTTGCAAAAAGTGATTAATTATTAGAAATGAAACCAGACAAATTAATTTAGTATAAATGAGGCTGTACATGATTTGATTAATTCTTTTTAATTACCTATATGTTATTTTTTCAATAGCCAAACAAAGGACTCCATTCTTCTCCTGCATGTTCATATTCATTAATCTCATTAGCACAGAGTATTAATATAATTTTATCGCACATTCCAGAAGTACGGCACATTGACAAACCATAATGAATCGCGGCATTAGTGTCCTATTACTACATTAATTTCAAGACATGCCTGGCTCATCTGTAATTTACTTTGAGACTTACTTTAAAATGAGCTGAATAAGCGTGTAATTATGACATCTGCTTCTTTTCAGGTACCTCCTTTGTAAATCAGTGACAAAGGAATAGCAGGTTTAAATATGTGTTAACACTTGGATAGCATGTATAATTGCAATATGGCGATGTGTAATGAAGATTAAATTAGACCATACTATACCTGACATATGCAAGAACATAATTGAACTATTGTCATTGTTACAGTAGCAGCAGCTGCAAAATACTAATATTTGAATTAAGGAAAATGAAACCAAGCTGGGAAAGATGGTTGAAGAAGGCAGTCTAAGTGAGTCACCAAGAAAAGAACCATTATCAAGACAGGATGCTGCAGACTCTAGGATTTCAGCCTCTTCCCACTTTGTGCCTGATGACAGTTGGTCATGAATTTCATGAAACTTTCCAAAAGGGTCCATTTCGGATGTCGCTGGGGCTTGACCTCACGCTGCATATCTTGTATGCTCAGCACTTCTGCTCTGGGCCATGGGCTGGGCACCCTGCCCAATGTTCCCATCTTGAGCCTCAGGCAAGGAAGTGGCATTCTAGGATTGAAATCTAGACTCTCAGCATGGTTAACCCTGGATTTCCCTGAGCAAGACATCTAGGATGACAAAATGGTTTGAGATCGCCTGGGAAGCAAGGCAACCCTGGAAAGGATTTTAGGGATCTGAAGTCTTCGGAGGCCCCTGCAAAGTTGCGACAGAGAACAAAATCACATCTTCTATCTCAAATCCTCCCCCACCTTTCCTGAAAACAAACTTTTAGGGAAGCCTTTAGGATTTATTCAGGTTTGGGTAAGGAGTTATCCCACGCCACGTATACGGTGGACCTCATATATTCCTGGGCAAGGTGGGAGCCCCCTTAACTGTATCTATGGTTTTTCTCTCTTGGAAGCCCAGCCCCTGAGTGCTTGAGCTTAGAGCTTGACAGGAGCCTAAAAATATTGCTCTTGAGTTTAGCAAATACTCCAAAGGAATTTGGGGCTCTGTCTCAAAACAATTTTAAGGAATTGGCTTTCTCAACAAAATCCCCATGCCAGCCTTTTTAAGTTGATGGTAAGGGAACATGAAGAGAAACTAAAATGAGATGAAAGGAAGACTGCTTCATCTGGAGATGCTCGCGATGAAAGGCTGACGCAACTTCCTGGCAGAGTTAAGAGGAAGTGGGGAGCATTACTTTTATGGACGAAGATGTTCAGCTACTCAAAGTAATTTCATATCAGCAGAGATCGACTTATTTGTTTAGCACTTAAAAATACCTTCTGGGGGGTCTTCCCTGGTGGCGCAGTGCCTGAGAGTCTGCCTGCCGATGCAGGGGACACGGGTTCGAGCCCTGGTCTGGGAAGATCCCACATGCCGCGGAGCAACTGGGCCCGTGAGCCACAACTACTGAGCCTGCGCGTCTGGAGCCTGTGCTCCGCAACAAGAGAGGCCACGACAGTGAGAGGCCCGGGCACCGCGATGAAGAGTGGCCCCCACTTGCCGTAGCTAGAGAAAGCCCTCGCACAGAAACGAAGACCCAACACAGCCATAAATAAATAAATAAATAAATAAATAAATAAATAAATAAATAAATA
>NW_021703766.1:32064369-32087873 GCF_005190385.1 Monodon monoceros
ATAAATAAATAAATAAATAAATAAATAAATAAATAAATAAATAAATAAATAAATAAATAAATAAATAAGGATGTGTATGACTGGTCACACAAGGGATTTACTGTCTCTTAAAAAAAAAAAAACTTCTGGGGCAGGATGTAATATTTACGGAATTATTATGATAGAATCATTATAAAAACGCTGGACTTTGGAAGCAGCTTAAAGATCCTCTATTTCCAAGTGTGGTTTCAGAAATCGGCGGTGGCTGGATCATCTGGGAGGTTTGTTAAGACATAGGTTCCTAGATCCCACCCCAGAGCTTAAGGATCAGAAACTCTGAAGTGCCATTTGGGAATCTACATGTTTAAAAAGCTCCTGGTGATTCTTCGTACACAATTCCTGATCTAATCTAGCCACCTCATTTTACAGAGGAGGAGACGAAGACCCTAAGAAAGGAGAGGTACAGCGACAGAGCCCAAGCAGCCTCTCTCCTGTGATGCTGAGTGTCGGGGGGAAGGAAAAGGCAGGACCTGGCTTTTGGCAGTCAGCGGGCACCTGCTCCAGCATCATTTGGTCCATTGAGTTTGTGCTTGTCCAAATTTGGCAAACAGATGTTAGGACGCTACCTGACTCCATCCCCTGAGGTAGGTAGGCCTGTCACAAACCCAGGACTTCAGAGCGACTCTGCTGTTCAGTGCTGACGAGTAGAGAGAATGGCCGTGGGAGAATGTTCTGCAAAATTTTGGAATAAGAGAGAAACTGTGACTTCCAACTTGCAGTGAGGACTATTTCAGTGTCAACATTTTCCCATGCTCATCCATTAATTCCTTAATGTATCCATTCATTTTACCACCCTTATCAAGCTCATCCTGTATGCCAGGTATTACATTAAGCACCTAGATTACGACAGTGAGCAAGATAGAAACTGTTTCCGTCCCCAGTAGGAATCAATTAGATCCGCCCTGTTTGGCTCTCAGAAGTGATGTGAAATGAAACAGTCCTACTATATGGGTTGTTTCGCCTCTTTTCTGTGCTCTGTGTGTACCTAGACTTCCTGGTATATAAAGAATCATTGGGGGATACTCATTCTTTCCTCATCCTCTTCCCTCTTACTTTCCCCCTTAACGTGAGTGAGTGAGAAATCGTCTTGTAGGACGTCTGAATACGGATCCTGTACTTTCTAAATGCTCCCCACTTCCTCTTGTCAACTCTTGCCAGAAAGCCCCTGTGTCAGCATTTTCCTGCGAGCATCTTCAGATGAGCAGTGTTCCTTTCATCTCCTTTTAGTTCCTTCCTGCATTTCCTTACCTGTTAACTGACATGATTGCTTGTTTAACAAATGTATACTACTTATTGTTTAAATATTAAATAAATGATAGCAAACTAAGTACAACATTTGGAATGACATGATTTTCATGCCATATTAGAGCTTCTTGTTTGAAAGAAACCCCATTTTAGAATCTCTAGTTCCTTAGGGATTGAAAGAAGTAAGCGAGGACACATTTAAACAAGGGTGTAAATGAACGAGAGAGAGTATCCACTAGCATAGACGAGGCTATGTTGCAGTGACAAATAATACAAAAGTCTCGGTGACCACCAACACAAAGGCTCTGTTCCTCGTGGTTAGAGCAGCCTCCATTTTGCAAGCTGCTGTTACCATCCGAGGCTAAGAGTGAGCTCTGAAGGCTCTGAGTATGAATGGGGGCTCATGTCACTTCTATTCATAACTCATTGGCCAGAGTTAGTCCTATGGCGCCACCCAAACATGAGAGACCAGAAAGTGCAATCCTCCCACATGCCTGGAGGGAGACAGATGGAGAGATTTGACAGACAGCACTAATGACTAGCACTGTGGGTAATCGAATGTTATTATCCTTGTTCAAGTTTCAAGTCAGCTTGCTAGGAAGAGGCTCCAAATTGGCTAAAACGTGTAACCCCAACCTGAACTGCTTTGCTGAAAATCGAGCACCTCACCTGCCCAAATAAAGTTGCTTATGTATTCTCTGTCCTTGTGTGAAAGTGGAGTTTCTTGGAGAGAGGCAAGGAAAAGGCAGGTCCCTCATGTTCCTAACTATGAATTATAGTGAGGGCTGTGAGGCTGTGAGTTCCCAGCTGGCTTTAAAGTCATCTCTTCTTACGTACGAAAAAGAGAGAGACCTGACTTTGATATGGGACACCTCTTACATGATGACTAGTCTTGTCTTGCAGATGTAGGTGACAAATCGGCAGGTCAAATAACATAAAAATGGTTCTATGGAGCAGATGAGTGGTTTTTTTTTTTTCTCTTTGGAGCTTTAAGAGTTTTTTTTTGGAAACCACAGGGTTCTCTAAACAAGGCATCCCCCAACAGCTGGTGGTGTTTTGGCCCAGAAGAGGAAAGGTTAACGTTTTTCATAATAATAGGTTTCACCCTCATGACACAGATGAAGCCTGCAATTGTTTCACATCTCCTCTGGGCTCCCCTAGCTATCTGAAAGTCACAGTAGTGAGAGGGAGCCAGTGGGAAATCACCACTGAACTCGAAGCCAGATCTGCTGGCTTGGACTTGTGTGTGTTCAATTTGAAAGATCTGTGATGTCCCTCTAGCGGGTATCTCACCGTACGCTAGCTAGTCTTAATATTTAAATCCCCTGAAATGCTTATGTAATTAAGATGTGAAAGGAGACACTGGGGTCTCATATGCTGCTAGCCTGGACCGTAATTTTGTACAGGCACTGCAGCAATATGTACTACAGCCAAACATATGCTTTACCTTTGACTCAGCAATTCCACTTCTAGGTATATTCTCAATAGAATTGAGTGTGTGTGAGCACCAATAGATGCATATAAAACCATCCATAGTGACAGTAGGTATAAAAGTCCCAAGCTAGAAATGACACAAATTCCATCAACAGTTGGATGAATAAAATGTGGTCTACTCGTATAATGGAATGTGACACAGTAATGTAAATATTGAGCTACTACTGACTGAATCTCCAGATACAATATAGAATGAAATAAGCCAAACAAAAGAAGACTACCCATAGTATGATTCTACTCATATAAAATGTAAAAACAGGCAAAACTAGTAGAGGTCAGAATAGTCATCACCTTTGGGGAGAAGGAGGGGGCAGACGGGAGCCCGCTGGGGTGCTGAGACGGTCCCTGTCTTCGTCTGGGTGGGATGCTGGGAATGTAAAATGCATGAGGATACGAGCGCTCACTGTATGTACATTATACTTCAGTTAAAAATGAAAGAAAACTGAAAAAAGGTATGCTGGGTTTTTTTGGTTTTGTTTTTTCTTTAAATTTTTATTGGAGTATAGTTGCTTTACAGTGTTGTGTTAGTTTCTGCTGTACAGCAAAGTGAATCAGCTATGTGCATACATATATCCCCTCTTTTTTGGATTTCCTTCTCATTTAGGTCACCACAGAGCACTGAGTAGAGTTCCCTGTGCTATATAGTAGATTCTCATTAGTTATCTGTTTTATACATAGTAGTGTACATATGTATACAATCCCAATCTCCCAATTCAGCCCACCCTCCCTTTCCCCCCTTGGTGTCCATATGTTTGTTCTCTACATCTGTGTCTCTATTTCTGCTTTGCAAATAGGCTCACCTGTACCATTTTTCTAGATTCCACATATATGCGTTAATATACGATATTTGTTTTTCTGTTTCTGACTTACTTCACTCTGTATGACAGTCTCTAGATCCATCCACGTCTCAACAAATGACCCAGTTTCATTCCTTTTTATGGCTGAGTAATATTCCATTGTATATATGTACCACAACTTCTTTATCCATTCGTCTGTCGATGGGCATTTAGGTTGCTTCCATGACCTGGCTATTGTAAATAGTGCTGCAGTGAACATTGGGTTGCATGTATCTTTTGGAATTATGGTTTTCCTAAATAATCTTTTAGTTTAATCTGTGCCAAGAACATAGATACACAGCGATATGTGTGTGTGTGTATGTGTGTGTGCGTGTGTGCACATGCACGCATACCTTAATTAGCTACGTGACCTGAAGGTTTAGTAATGTAACCAGTCAGTTACTTGTTCAGTTTTCTTAACTGTAAAATGATGATAATAATAATAATATTTGCTCATAGGATCATTGAGGTAGTCATAATGAGATACGTATATGTGGAAGCATAAGGTACATACAGGTATATATATTTGTATCATATATATATGTGTGTGCGTATTTATTTATGGGTGTGTGCACACATACATGCACACGTACGTTCACACATTTCTTATGTGAAAGGAGAAAAAGAACATTTACTGGTTGCCCATTTATTCCATTCACTCACTTATCCAGCAAATAAATATGGAGAGCCCACTCTGCTAAGTGTTGTTTTATAGGCTGGTTATAGAGAGGTGAACAAGACAGAAGGTTGGAGAGATGTGATAAAGCAAGTGGACGAATAGATAAACAATATCTTTTCTGTATGTGAGGAACAGCTGATAGGAGCTAGAATAACTGCAGGTGAGAGTGGGCAGAGCTAATTTAAGTGATGGAGTCAGAGGATGGAGTCTCTGAGGAGGTGACATGGGGCTGAGTCTTGAAGGATGGAAGGAGCTGGCTGGAGAGGACCTGGCAAAGAGTAGTATAGGCAGAGGGAACAGGAAGTGCAGAGCCCTGAGATGGGGAGAGCACAGGATGCCTGAGGATCAGAATGGGGGCCAGAGGGGAAGAGAGTGGAATCCAGCGAGGTTGGAGAAGTAGACTCATGCACAGCCCTGAAGGCCAAGGGAAGAAGTTTAATTTCATTCTAAGTCCACCTGAAAATAATTTGAGGGTCTTTAAGATCTTAGTGTTTTAAATATATCAACCTGCCACAATGAGTTGTTTTAAATATATTATCTCTATAACAAGTTAGACTTTTATGCCCTTAACTTGGTAGAACTGGAACTCTTTGTGGGGAGAGAACTGAATTTATCTGCAAAAGAAAAAATGCTTGGTAACTGGAATAGGATAAAAAAGTAATGGATGTGTTACCAGGAGTCAACGCTAACAGCAGGGCAGCCGGGTTTAAATTTGCACTTGGGGAGAGGGTCCTTCTTGTGCTCCTGAGGAGGGAGCAGAGAGATGTGGAAGCTGGTGAGATGATGTGAAGTGACCAGTGAAAATAATGTAGTGTGGAGGTGCTTAGAAGTTTCAAGAGTGAAAATATAATACAAGATGTGGTTTATTGTGATATAAATACATTTTCTTCCATCCTCCCACATTCCATAAAGTCTACTAGTCTCCTGAATGTTTGCAGGACTTGGAAGTTTGTGGAATTTAAAAAGAGGCTGGTAGTCACGCTAAGGTCACATGGCCCAGAATAGAGTACGGTTCATAGACCAAGAGTGGCTGGGAAACTTTAAGTGCCCAGTGCCTCCCAGGGAGTCTCAGCAGTTGTGATGAAGATATAGCAACTTAAAGGGTCAACAACCCATGTAACGTTTGGATTCCATCTCATGTTAGTGAAACTAATGAAAAATATGTTTCTTTTAACCTACCAATTTTTTTAGCGTGCAGCGGAGAATGTCTTGTCCTAAGCACCGTAGCAATCAGAAGGCTTTTCCAGAGCTCTCTTCCTACTATCAGAATTCCTGGGAAGCACGACGAGCAGTTACTCTGGGCGGAGTGAGGAGATGTCACCCAAGCCCTGCTGAGCCCTTGTCATGGGGAAGCGAGAGCAGAGACTGTATGTTTGGGTTCTGAGTCAGCATCTCTCCCGAAGACAGCTAGAGACACCCAGGCAGCTTCCAGATTTCTGAACTTCCTTGTTTCTGCTTCCCAAGGTGCTACGTCCTTCTGTTGATCTAGGTTTCCCTCCAGGCAGGATACAGTGCACTCAACTGGATTAGCATTTACAGAATCATATTTTCCTGCCCAGAGATTAGCTTATGCTGATTAGGGTCCCTGTGTTCCCACTCTTTCCGTTTACCTTGAGAGGGATTTCAAGGCTCAGACCTAGGGACCAGACTGCCTGGCCCAGATGCCACTCTGCCCCTTACCAGCTGAGTGACCTTGGCAGGTTACCTTGCTCACAGCCTCAGTTTTCTCATCTGGAACATGGGGATAATGAAAAGAGCCACCTCATGGGGCTTTGGTAAAGATTACATCAAAATACATACATATATAGGGACTTCCCTGGTGGTCTGGCGATTAAGATTCTGTGCTTCCACTGCAGGGGGTGTGTGTTCGATCCCTGGTTGGGGAACCAAGATCCCACATGACGCACAGCACGGCCAAAAAAAAAAAAAAAACCCAACAAAAAGCAAACACAAAAAACCCCATATATATATATAAATATCTTCAAGGTTATTTTATATAATGCATGCACATATAATATATATATAATTATTTACTGTATATTTATAGAATTAAGAGCTACCTCATAAGGTTGTTTAAAAAGTAAATGAATATATAATATATATATTCACTTATATATCTGTCTTCTAAGTGATTATATACAATGTATGGATATGCATTACAACATATACAATCAGTATACATTATACCTGTAATACATATATACCATACACATATATATACACACACATATATACGTACATATATGTGTGTGTGTATATATATATATATACATTTGCATGCACTCATGTCCCTTAGAAGGTTGTTGCCTGGATAATTATTTTGTAAGTTTATACAATAAGTGATTGTTACTTATAGACCATATAATAGGTGGCTACAACAGAATGCAAATTATATACAGTGTTTTGGTAGCTAGAATTCAGAGAACAATCCCATTTCCCTCACTTTTGCTTTTGGAGGGTCGGGGTGAGAGTGTGTGAAAGAGCTGAACCTCAGTCTTGCTTCTCTTGTACACTCAGCAAAGATACATTCCAGAGTCAGAAAAGGACCGGTATCAAAGGAAGGCTGCCTTTATCCACTGCCTAAAGCGAGATATAAAACACTTCAAGCCACTGAATAGGTAAAATAGAACAAAAAAGAAACCCAACCAACTCACCAGCATTCTAAAAGTAGAATAAAGGGGAGAAAGAAGTGAGGAAAGCAAACACGGGCTGCGAGCTGGAATAGAAGGCCTGTGTCAGAGTGAGTGGCGAACACTGCATCTTATTGAGCGAGTTTTAATAGGCTCTGGGGGCCCCTGAATTGGGGTTAGAACACAGTTTAAAAAGGGAGAGAAAATGCAACTCCGATAGACTGTGCAGAGGGGATTATTCTTTGCCTCAAATTTTATTTGAAAGAACTGAAAGACAGGGTCCAGAAACCCTGGGCTTTGGCTGATGAAAAAATAATCAAATGAAACATTTGTTTTCACTAATTTAAAGGGACTTCTGTGACTCTGAGGCTGAGGAATAGGCAGGCAACCGAGGCCCACGGCAGCCTTGCCTGGGCAGGCTGGGCATTGAGGTGCAGGGGAAGAGCAAAGAGCTTGCCGTAGAGAAAAGACACGCCGCCCCTCTGCTGAGGGCCTCTTGGAGGAATGTCAGCTGCTCCATGTAGGCAGAACAATGATTACTCGGCCACTGCCTGTTGGGTGAGGCCCCACTCCATGGGTAGGTGTGATTTCTCCAAAAAGGGATGGGCATTCCCACCGTCTCTCACCCAGATGAAAGGAAGGTCATGACACTGAGAGTCAAAGCCCAACAACCAGGAAGTCAGAAGACCAGAGAACGCCTCTTGGTCTCCTGTGTCTGCACTGAAGAGCCTGTAGGGTCCCGAGGAGGCCTTAAGGACAAGTCTCGGCCACAAGTGCTGTGTTGGAGACACCCTGTACACGACCCCAGTCAGAAGAGGAGGTGTATCTTGTAAGCCAATGAGCTAGTGTGAGGTTTCTCTCTGTGTTCACTTCCTTTCCACAACACCAACTGGACCCTGTGATGTGCTGCCAGATCCTCCATCAAGGCCAGCTTCCGGGGTTCACAACCTGTGTAGGGTCCAGCGTGTAGAAGGGCCCCGAGTTCAGTTTAGTACATGGTGTTGCCATCTTGAAATTCTCAATAATTTTGAACAAGGGCCTCCAGAAATTATGCAGACAGTCCTGCCTCCCATTTGGGGACCAAGGCACTCATTCTCCCAACTGCCAGGAGGGCTGCCCATGAGAGCTTGCAGCTGAGGCATTGCCCTTTTCTGAAGCGAACCACCTTGCCCAAGGTTAAACCCTCTTCCCAGGGTCACGAAATGCAGGGTAGACTTAATGGTTCAAGGAGGCAGCTCCTTTGCCGCAGCCAAGACAACTGACCAGAGCCAGGCTTGCTCTGGAGTTCACCGGAAGTTCGGCTGAACCCTCTGTTGCGGCTGCATCACAGTTCAACATCTCCCTCTGCCCAGCTCTGCTTTCCTCACTCCCTTGCACGTGTTGCTCACGAGATGCCTCCCAACCTCCTACCTGCAAATCTCCATCTCAGACTCCAGCTCCAGGGAACGGGAGCTACGACACCAAGTCTTCTGGTAAAGGCTTGCCTGTGTGCTCCATTCTCCTGTCAGGTAAGCTACAGGGAATCAGGAAAAGAATCTTGGTCCATGTGTGAGCCAGGAAGCCAGCATGGTGGCAGCAGCAATAACCAGTGAAAAGTTCCCCAGGGTAAGGTAGACAAAATGGGGTCAGAGAGGTTAATACAGCCCCCCAAGGCCACACAGATGGTAAGAACCTTAGCCGAGATTCAAACTTAGGCTTCCTGACCCCTAATTAGATTCCTTTACCATAAGTTGTCGCTCTTCTTAACCCCACTGGGAGCCTGGCAATACTGATTTAGCACTGTATGCAAAGGAGTTATGTGCATTCTCTCCTTCTTTGAACTTCAAAAACACCTTGTTGGCAACTTGCTGGTGGCTCTTTGTATATTACTCCTTTATAACCTAGAAATCATCCTGCCCTTTGAGATTCAGACAAAACTGGCTCATTTCCTCAGCCACAATGAGTAAGGACCTCAGGATCCCTCCAAATCTCTCTAGGTTCTTCCAGGGTGAGCACACAGCATCGGCTCACCTGAGGGCATTGGAAAAGCACACTCTCAGGTCCCACCCCAGACCAGCTGAGTCAGACCCTGGACGTGGAGTCCAGCAGTGTCTCAACAAGCCTTCCGAGGGATTCTGTCCCGCTGGTTTCACTGCTCCAGGGAGTTGCCTTGGGAACTTACCTGGTCAGACCTGACTCTGAGTTTCTGCATCTGCTTGATGTCCATCTCTCTCACGTCTCCTCTCTGATAGCTATTCCCTAGGTCTTCATTTTGTGCAAACTCAACCTAGAGACTCAGCCCCATTTTCTTGATTTCCCCAAAATGTCACATACACAATGCCATTGAAAATAGCACATTTTACCAAGAAAGAAAAATATGTGGGGAAAAATGGAGGAGAAGATCATCTCCATAACACCACCCAATAAAAACCTAAAGGTCATTAGTAGGTGTTTCAGCCTCTCAGAGTTCCTCAGCCATGGACGATTTTCTCTGGTTGGCTCCCGCATTCCCATCTTCCTGTCAGGTTCCTCTCTCCTCACTCGTGGGCCTTCTCTCTTCTCTTTATTCTGCTAGTCTCCTCTTCCTCCACTCCATTCATCTTCACTTATTTTCCTCTTTGTTTCTTTCCAGGCCCATCTTCATTCCACCCAAGGGTTATCTCTTCACCAGAGTGGCCCATCCAGAGGAGTTTGATGTTAGTGCTTCCAGTAGCCATGATCCCTGGAGCCTTCTGTTCCTACTTGTCTTCTAGCACCAACCAGACTGTGTCTTTATGCCACCCGTGTACCCAGGGCCGGTGCTGCCACTTAGGTGACCGGGAAATACCCATCAGCTTGGGCAGACCTGGACCGAATGCTTCTGGGGTTGGCTTTTGGCTTTGAAATTCTCTGACGCCAAGGCTTTAACCAAATGACCCCTGGGGCTCTCTGGCACCTGCTGGACTGTAGAACTTGAGAATATCCAAATCAAGGAGATGCCAGTAACCTCCTCTGAGCAGGAAGAGTTGAGAACAAACCTTTTGAATCAGCAGGGTCAGCCTTCGTCAAATTGGCGGTGGAGACACATTAAGACTTTTTAGTCGTTTCTTGCCCTTCTTCTCTACCTTATTTCTCCCTAATTCCACTCCAACTGCCTTTGTCTTGGTTCTCTGGGCTCTCATCCACTCTTGAGAATCATAGGGATCCCCCTCTTCAGAGAAAAATGTTAAACCTCTTCCCACCCACCATCCTAACTCCCCTTTGTTTGGTAAGGAGTTGATCTGAAGAAACTAGTCCGTGCTCTGCAGCTAAGACTGCTAAGAGTTTAAATAGGGCCCCTCTGGGAGGCTTCTTTGTTTGAAACCAGGCCTTCAGAGTCTTCCACGTAAGACCTCAGCGGGCTCATGGGGCCCTTTGGGGAATCACGTTGACCCTGTGCTCACTCTTTAAGTCAGCGCAGCATGGAGATTAAGTCTCCAGGCTCAGAACTCCCACTGCCAGGATCTGAACTCTGGTTCTACCTCTTGCTGGCTGTGCAAACTTGGGATAAACACCTTCATCTCTCTGTGTCTCAGTTTTCTTACCTATGAAATGGACATAATAATGAAATATGATTAAAGCATTAATACACACAAGAAACTTAGGACTCAGTGAAGACAGGCTTTCGTTACTGTTATGTGCACATATGGCCCTGTTTACCAAGGGCAGTGCCATAGGATCCTAGGGTGACCATAGGATTTCAGTAGTCGCTTTGGAATATAGTCCCATCCAAGATTATGCAATGAAGTCAAAGCACCTTCATGCTGTTCTGGAAAGCAAAGAGGGAATCTTGGTTTTGTGTATTACGTGCCTAGCTTCAACAGGACTGGCTTTACTCCATCCTCCCAAGCCCGGCGGCTGAGCTCAGCCGCGCCGCCGTCTTCATTCCCCTAGTGCAGCCTGTCTTCCTGCCTCCTAATGCTCTACAGGAGTCTTTCCCACAGCCCTGCTGGGATGTGCAGAGTGACACAAGGCGTCAGTTGAGAAATGAGTGGTTAGTTGTGATGACAACCCAAACCACAGTGCTGTCCCCTGGGGGGACCCATGGGAGCCAGAGAGAAGCCTCACAGGCTCCCTCTAATTTGTACCACACCAGGGAAGGGCAGAGTGGCTTCCACACGCGTAAGATCCCTTCTGCTCACACAGCCACAGCCCACTGATAGCATTCACTCGGGAGACCGACTCCGGAAATGTTTCCAAGGGAAATGATTAATAGTAACAGTTTGGAATGCTTAAGAACCTAGCTCCACACCCTGCAGATCAAAATCCAGTGCCTGAAGCAGCAAATGAATTATATTCCACGGCAGTAGCATACCATCTGCCTTGTCCTGGCCAAAATAACTGAGGCCGAGAAGTTGTTATTCAGAGTAATATAGCTATCATTTCTTTAGCTGGAATTATGAGCCAGGTGCTATGCTCTAATCTGCCTGGGCAACTTCTCCTGGAATTCTAACACTTGTCTTGTGAGGCATATAATGTTGTTATCTCATTTTACAGTTGAGGGAATCACTCTGTAGAGGCTAAATAACTTGCCCAATGTCACACACTTCCTGGTGGGGCTGGGACGTGAGCCTGCTTTAACCACTGCTCTATCTTGCCTCTTAGCAGTCAGCACCCAGGAACCCAGTTATTCAAGGGTCATATTGGTTTTGAAGGCAAATCTACTGTCTCAAGATGAACCAAAAATTTCTTCCTTCATACTCCATAATATTCTTTTTTATCACCATTCTTAAAACACTGTACTATAATTACTTGATTATGTCCTAGAAAGTCCCCCATAGCTTGAGCTGCCTGAGGGCAAGGGGCCAGGTTGCTTTAATAAGTTTACATTCCAAAATCTGTTTGCACATAACAGACATGAATGAATGATTGAATGGATAAACAAATGAATGAATACAAGACCTCCTGAGTCCCGGTCCAGAGCTCCATTCACTATTTACTATAGACCAACCTCTTTTTGTGGCCCTTAAATGGTTTTTCTCTTGGGATTTTCAACAAATTGAACGAGAATTAACATGTCCTTGTGATGCTTAGGACTAATAATCATTTCCCCTGAGATCTCACAGGACACTGACCAAGTTTACAAAACAAACAAAAGACATCCCATTTTCCTTCTCACCTCTTGAGATACAGGCAGCTCTTTCCTGCAGTGTACTTGGTAGAAAGAAAAAAAAAAGATGGTGATGGTCTCAGGCTATTTGAAAACATTGGACAAAATGTCATCCTCTTAAATGATTTTAAGCAAGACATATAACTCTAGGACTGATATCCCCCAGTGATTTTCCCAGAGAGACTACTTAATATTTCTGTAATAACCTGACTGTATGAGCTTTCGGGGGCAGCTTCTACGTATCACCGTAAGCCACGTTAGTCTATGGGGCGTGTCTATACCTTGTCTTTTTCTGATCCTTTTCATAGAAATGTACTCATAGAATTTAGTTTTGTTTACTGTGCTTTTCAATTAGCATTGTAATATAAGCATTTTCCAGGGAACTATAAAGTGCTTGACGCCTCAATTTTAGTGGTTCCTAATATTTCCAAGTGAGCGTATCATCATTTATTTAGCTCTTCCCCTATTGTAGGGCACTTATGTTGTATCTAATAATATGGTCCTATAATATAGCAATGTGATAAATAACCCAAAGGAGAGAGCTTTCTGTGAGCTCTCTCCTTGGACCCGTTTCCTTAGGGTCACTTCCTAGCAGCCTGCCATTTATTCTTGATAACTGGATTTGTGAACAAGAGATGAGCTCATCAGGAGACATAGATCAAGGAAAGAAACTTAACTCACTATTCCCTGAACACTCTGAGGATTATTATCTAGCTGAGATATATGCCCTGTTCCGAGGAAAACATTGCATTTTATTTTAATCTTTATTTTCTAATACATTTTTATCCAAAAGCAATATTCTCATTATAAAGAGGGAAGCAGAATAAATATGTATAAAGGAAAAGACAGTGACTCCCTTTTACCATAACCCCTCCTTTCTCACCCCACTATGATGACAGATTTTTACAGTTTGGTGTGTATCCTTCCACATATTTCTCCATGCCCACACAAACACATTTTTGAAAATACAAACAGGCTCCTATATAACACACTGTATTCTAGATGACTTTTTTTTTTTTTTTTTTTTTTTGGCATTTAACAATATACCATAGAAATCCTTTTAGGTCAATAAGTAAAGAGCTCATTCTCTATAAGAAATGAATAATATTCCATAGTAGGGATATGCCACAGTTTATCCAGTTATTTTTGAATTAATGGAAATTCAGATTGTTTCCAAACAACAAAAAATTGCTACCAAGCTGTTAGGAAAAACGTTGAGGTAAACTGTCTTTAAATATCACTAGAATCATTTCCTCCTCTCTTCAAATCTTATCAATCCCCAGTTATTTTCATGGGGTGTATGTGTCTTGTTAACTGGGCACAGTGCTGTCCATGTCTGAAGACTGTCATAGAATGCAGAACTCAGTACACCCCTTCTCAAATTCACAAGCTTTTTTTACAATTTGTGTGCAGGCCAGGCCTCATATTGGTTACAAGAAACATTTGTTGAGTGTCCACTATGGCCCTACAGCACATACAGGTGAAGAACAGAGAATTATGAAGAAACACAGGAAAGAGATGTTGGGACAATAGGAAAACTGGTCTCTCTAGATCAAAATGATGATATAGTAAACTAAGTTTACTATACAAAGGCTGTTTCATACTAAGTAGATACAAAGCACTGTGCTACGTGGTGACGCTGTCAAAGAAAGCTATAGTCTATTAGGAAAGATAGACCTTTATACAAATGACACAAGGGAGGAAATAAAAATGGGGCATGCACACCAAGTGTAAGGACTGAATATGGAAGTAGCTAGCCCCCAGCTCCCCTCCAGAATGCCAATTACAATGTTTAAAGTTATTTTAAATCTGAAAACAGAGTCCGTGTGTGTCTGCACTTCCATTTGCACACCCAGATTACTGGTTGCGGCTTATATAAAATACACTGGGGGTTATGTATGATTCCCCATAAGTCCTAGTTATAACTTCATCTCTTTCTTTTCTTCCCTACAAAGTGTATTTCAAAAAAAGTATAATTTACTGTAAAAATGTGTCCATTTCAGGACATATTTCTTTTTCTCCCAGCAACATTGATAAGCATGGGAAAAACAAAGAGTGGATAGGTAAATACAAAGGAAATTTTCTCTAAATAAGTAGTATATTGTCCAAAATTTCTTCTTATCCTATACATTAAAAAAAAAAAAAAGGAAAGAAAAGAAAAGAAAAAAGAAAGCATGTTGAGATAAAAGTACAGGTCAGAGTGAGAAAGCAGTCTCTGAAGCCAGTAGTGGTTCCAGCTCCTGTACCAGGCATCACTGTCTAGCTTAACAGTCGTCGCTGCTATGGAAGGAAGACCAGCTTTGGAGCACAGTCTCCAGGGTTCAGTTCTGTGAGTCGCTGGTTCATCTGTTCAGTAATCAGCAGCCTTAGGCAGGTACTGTGCAGGCCTCGTGGACGCAGCGGAGGACAAGGCAAAGTTCCCACCCCAATGGCATGTGTAATCTAGTGGAGAATGAACAATAAGCATGGCTCTCAGACAGCGATGAGAACTACAGAGACAATGAAGAGGGTGATGTGACGGAGAGGGTATAAAGGATCTTCCAGACTGGATGGTGAGGAAGGCCTGGCTGCGGCGATGCTGCAGTCGCTACGTCCGTGAAGAGAAGGAGCCGTTGACATACACACATCTTGGGGTAGAGCCTTTCAAGCAGAGGGAACAGGCGTGGTGTACACAGCCACAGAGAGCAAGCCTGCGTGGCCGGAACGTGGGGAGAGAAGAGGAAAGCGGTCTGGAGGAGGTCAGAGGCAAAATCAGGTGGAAGAGTCTGGATTGTATTTTAACTGCGGTGAGAATCCATGGGAGGGTTCTCAGCAGGGAGTCATGTCATCGAATTTAAACCTTCAAAATCACACTCTGAGCCCTACTGGGCAGGCAAAAGTGTGGAAGCAGAGCAAGCAGTTGGGAACGTAATGCTATGGACCAGATAAGAGACCATGGTGGCCTCAGCCCACATAGTGGGAGGAGAGGATGATTCCTGGACCTTCCTCTTAGAAGCCATGAGCTTCCCACAAGCAAACGACTTCACCTCTCAAAGCCCGAGTGTGTTCACCTGTGAAATGGGGATAAAGATACAGGCTTTCTGAGGTTGGGGGGATCATCTGCAGGTTGTACGCTGACACCTAGCCCGGTGCCCGGCACAGGGTCCATGCTCTCCAAATGCCGGCCATCCAGACTCACTCTGCTTTACCTGCCTTTGTCTGGACTGGAAACATCAAGCAGTCCAGGGTGATTGTGATAGACGGAAAGGGTGCTCAACACTCTGAAGGACTAACATGCGATAAAAAAACACAGGAGGAAATGAAAAGAAAAACATATAAGGGAATTCACATGGATGTGTTGAAGAAGCTAGCATGAGGCCAACATAAATGAAGGTTTTGATTCCTGTCTGTGCAATCCTCACACATCTCAAGGGGATGTGCACACAGTCACTGAATTTAGAGAATCCTATTACAAGGGCAGAGAGATAGCTGATAGAATGGGGCTTTTGTTTTTATTCCCCCAAATGGTCTGCGAGCCAGCCGGGAGAGGCCCTTTATGTCCCTGGTAAACATGAGCCCTACTGCAGGTGTTTGAGTTTATCACAGAGAGGAAATGACTTTTTTTACACCTAATTTAATCTGAAGCTATTCACAGTTTAAAATGTTTAGTAACGGTGACCTTTTTAATGACTAACACATTGCAGGTGGTCCTGTTGTAGCCAGCAGTTAATGTTTGCCATCAGAAAGAGAGGGAGAGAGAATTAAATGACCACTCCGTGGCAATTGTCTCTGCCATGCAGGGTTCAAAGGACAGCTGGTTCTGAATGGAGCCATAGTTAAGGATCTGTGAAAAAAAGGATGGGGTCCCTTCTCCTCAATGGGAGAGCTGCTTTCCTTTTCTTAGTCTTCCTTGGAAAGGAGGTGTAGGCAGAACATCTCAGAAGGAATTGTAAACCACACACCACTAGTTGCCTGGCCCATCTCTGGGTGTATTTTCCTTTCTGGAGGGCGGATGGGTCTGTGATATTTCAGTGGCTCCGAATGGACGGGGGATTGATGTGGTTGCTGACCTTTGGCTGGATTCCTGGGGTTTTCATATCATTTTGCACTGAGACCTGTGGGGCCGTAGAACGTCCAGGTGAAATCTACCATTTCAGATGAGTGAAGGAGGCTCAGAGAGAAAAAGTCATTGACCCAGTGGGAAATAGCCAATCTCATATCCCAGGCCAGCTCTCGACAATGCCACCCCCGCTACCTTCTGTGCACCCACAGGGGGCTTCTATTCTGATCATTCACAAGCGAGGAAGATGTGCTGGGCTGCTTGACGATCTGAGTGGCCTGGATAAGGGTCAATACCTTGTCTCTAATCACCTTTTAGGGCTTTTAAGTCTGTGCCACACCCTGAAGATTATGGAGATCAGAGCAGTTTATACATTGGAGCAAAATTACCCTGAGTGTGTACTTGACTTTCAGGGCAGTGCAGCAGCACACCATGTCAGCAAATGCAGCTGGGGAAGGAGATACATAATTCAGTGTCCTGACTCTCCCAGCAAGCCCTCTCCAGGGAGGGGCTGAGTGAGCATGCCTTTGTACCCCGGCTTTTCTTATAGCTCAAAAAAAGCTCTTTTAAAAGCAGTGCTTTGCATTGTTTCTGCTTTCCCTCACCCCTCTGCATTGCCCCTTCCCCTCATTGCTCCTGGAGGCTGCACATTCCCCCACTCCCCACTTTGGTGGGAAGAAGCAAGCAGCAAGAGAACCCAGGAAAGGAGGTACTTGAAGAAGCACCACTCCTCAGGGGCAGCTGCTTCTCTGCTATGCAGACTGGCACCCTGCTGCTCCGAACGAGCAGGGCTTTCCAAGTCCCGGGTGATTCAGATGGCACCTGCTTCATTCAGACTGTCCGGCCCTGCTCATTTCATTCTGAAGCCATGAACCTCCCTGCAGTCATTCGTGTCGGGAAGCGGACTCCTGAGATCTGTGCTCTCCAAACTTTTTCTACCTTTACTGTCTTCCAAGGTTTCCAGGATCACAGGAGTGCTTACAGGGGAGGCCTTCTTATTACTTATCCCTAAGGGAATGTGTAGAGAATGTGAAGACAGAGGTCTGCTGCTACAGGCCAGGATTCCAGGGCTTCTAATGAGATATCAGCCCGTTCTAAGGAACCCGTTTGGTCCTTAATTCTTCCACGCAAGTGCCAAGGACTGAAGCAAGCTCACGCTGTTTCAGGCATGTTCTTGCATTTCTTGTCCTTTCCGCCTCTTAATAACGCGTATCATTAGATTCTAAAACTACATTGAATGATGATTGCACAACTCAAAAAATCCACTAGGAAACATTACCTTCTCTATTTAAACTGTGTGAGGAAAAGTTAGTTAACCTCCAAAAATTCATCAAGCATAGATAATTATAATTTATGCCTTTTTCTCTTTATGTTTGTGATGTTTAAGTAAGAGTCCTTTTCCAAGGACTAATACAAATATCCTATGTCCCCCCTCCCCCCCCAAAAAATCCAAACAAACAAAAACCACAATCTTTTATTACTAAAAAGAAATTTTAATTTTATTACTTCAAATACAATTTTGTAACAATCCCTCTGAATCATTTGAGCTTGTCTCTTGTTATAAAGTGGGATTATATGCATCTTTTTACTTCACCCTCAAAAATCTTATAGTTTAGGAAAATTACTAATTGTGGAAGAAATAGAACCAGATATATGAATAGAACCACACATACTAGAAATGTTTAAATATATTAACAATGTTAACATTGATAGGAAATCCTTGTAGATCTTAAATAAGTAAACTTGTAAAATGAGAATGTTATCCTAAAAACAAAAAGCATTGGAAAACTCAGATCTCTATTTTATATCTTATTAAAATTGCACCTTACTGACATAATTGCAGAGAAAGAAAAGATGGTTAATTTATAGAGCATCTTTTCTATATCTTGCTAGCTATACCAGGATCTTTAAGCTATTAGGAGAATCCATTCATTCAATAAGCTATACCCGTAAACTTAAAATAACGTGATAAAATAAAACCGTATATTTCAGAATATAAGGAGTTAACTGTTTTCACCCCGTGACATGTACAAGGGCTTCTAGAGACTATATTAGGGATCTGTGTGTCATTTATTCATATTTAAAATGGTGTATGGAAAGAAATCTCAAAATATTTTAGTTCTCTCTCCTTCATCCTAGAGCATTTTCACCCTGAAACTTTTTTCTGAGCTCAAGATCAGTTAAAGCTGGTACCTATATTAATGTGAGTACTTTATTGTCCTGAAATTATGGCTTTTGAAGTTTCTTCCTTTCTGAAACAAGAAAAGCCACCTTTGACATCAAAGAGGAGGCATTCTCCTCACTAG
This sequence comes from Monodon monoceros, assembly GCF_005190385.1. Classification (NCBI taxonomy): domain Eukaryota; kingdom Metazoa; phylum Chordata; class Mammalia; order Artiodactyla; family Monodontidae; genus Monodon; species Monodon monoceros. The sequence continues at coordinate 32,082,745 of NW_021703766.1, forward strand.
CAATTATGGTCCCTTAATGTTACTCAATATCCACCCAGTTGCAAACTGCCTCTGCTTTTTGTAACGTGCACTTATTTTGATCAACACCTTGAGAAAAAGTACCTAAAAGTACCCAACTACCTATAAAATTCTCGCTGGCAGTGGATTCTTCCTGGCGGTGGTTGCTGTGAGTCAAAATACTCCTTTAATAGTGCATTCTGCCATATATGATTGTGGGTGTTTTTTCTTTTAAAGAAAACATTTAATTACTATTGGAGAGTTGTAACTGTTAGCCGTGAGTTACCAGATGTGAAACCAGACACAAGGGTGAGATTTTACAATTTCAGCACAGCTGCTTACGACCAAATCTGGTTTAGGACACCATCGATGGATTTAAAAACATTACATTTATATTAAAAATAGCAGGGCCTCATATGCAGCCCAGCTGAAGGTCTTCTTGGCAAACTTGTTAAAATCAGAACGAGTCCCCCCAGTCAAAGCCCCAAAGCAGCCTGTGCACACTGGCTAATGACACGTGCTGTCACTCCCTGCCCTCCCCACCCTAACCCAAACATTCTCATAGAGACACATGTGTCTGGGCCTTTTGTCCGAATTCTAAATTAAACCTCCAGTTCTTTTCATTTGTATATTACGTGCGCTCAGCGCCAGAATGTAAAGGCTCAAAAGGCATCAACAGTTTGCGCAGGCTTGAAAACCTTAACTTACTGCACTGAAGATTTAAGACAAAGTACTGTTTTGTGTCCCTGCCTGCCCTCAGCCCCCTGGCATTTGAGTTTTTACAGTGTAGGAAGAAAATGGCTCTCCAAAGCTTACTTTTTCTTCCTCCCCCCACGCGTCCTTGAATCTGCAGCTATTATTCCCGGCCAAATTGTCGCCATGCTTAGTGGAGCGTGTGGAACCAGGCAGGACAGCTGAAATAACGGGGGCAGTGGCCCCCCTACCCTGGCCTCGGCCTCGCCTACATTTCTGCCATTATTTTAACAAGAGTTTTGAGAGTTTCCAAAAATGTATCCAGTGAAAGAGCTTTCCTTAAGCCAGGGGGGTTGGCAGAAGTGGAAGACTCCTGTCTAAGTCGTAAGTCTGGGGCACGTTTGAAGTACTACTGGTGTTGAGAGCTTGGCCTCTCTAATAAGTAATATACGGACCTGGTTAAAATGCATTCGAACTGTACAGCAGGGCATCCAATCACAGGCTGGCTTATATCCTTCTCTCCCCAGGCCCTTTATCTACCACGCCGCTTCTCGGTACCATATCATGGGTTCTTTCGCAGCCTTCCACATTTTTTCCTATACATATACAAGCAAATGTGTGTGTGTGTGTGTGTGTGTGTGTGTGTATACATAAATTGAGGCAAACTGTACATGTTGTTCTCTGTCACTTTATAATAGATCTTGGTGATGTTCCCATATCAGAACAAGCAACTTCCTCACTCTTTTTTTTTTTTTTTTTGTGGTACACGGGCCTCTCACTGTTGTGGCCTCTCCCGTTGCGGAGCACAGGCTCCGGACGCGCGGGCTCAGCGGCCATGGCTCACGGGCCCAGCCGCTCCGTGGCATGTGGGACCTTCCCAGACCGGGGCATGAACCCGTGTCCCCTGCATTGGCAGGCGGACTCTCAACCACTGCGCCACCAGGGAAGCCCTAGACTGCTTTTTAAACTATTGTCATTATAAATGGTCACAAGGCATCTCCTTTTATGAGAGATGCAGTATAGCAGGTCATCTCACTTGCTTGCAATATTCCCCAATTCCAATCTGGCTAGTGTTCTTCCCGGCACTGTCTCTACTTCTCTTCTATTCTGGGCTGTGTTCGATGGCTTCTGAAGGAGGGTAGGCATTGGGAGGAAGGATCCCTTAGCCTCTCCTTGTATTTCTTCAGTCTTATTTCCTTACCATGGCAATCTCTTTTCCCTTCACCAGTTCACCCTCTTCTTCTACAGCTCTCTTCTTCCTGATCACTTTTAGGTTCTTCTTTCTTGTTCTCCTCCCTTTCCAATTTTTTTCCTCTCTCTCCTTTTCTGATTCTTTTCTTTCTCCATCTTTCTGCACCTTCCTCCACCTCTTGGTCCTCCCCCTTATTCTCCCTTTCTTTCTCCTTCTCTTTCCTCCCATCCATTTTCACTCTTCCATGTTTTCACTTTAGCCCAACAGCCCATGTGGGCGATGTCTTTGCTCACTGGTGGTATCAAGGCTCAAGTGGTAAAAAAACAAAAAATGAGTTAGTCATTGAGTAAGGATTTGCCATTGCAAAATCCCCCCCAATGAAGTCTAGAGGTTCAGAGACTTAATCACCTCTGCATATGACCAAATCACATTCTTCCCGTGACATTGTTGCCAGAGAAAAAGCATGATTGATGGGTGAGGAAGTCGATATGAAGTAGAACGGAGTCTCCATTTTACAAAACAAACATTTTGGAACTCTCAACTCACTCAGGATATGCCAAACCCCACTCAGGCCTTGCTTGAGTAATTGGGCAGGGGCTCCTGAAAAAGCAGTAATTCTGGAAGAACCGGCAGATGGAGAGGGAGGGTGTCAGAAATTCAAGCGTGATTAAGAAGATGAAGGCATGAAGTGTGCAAGCCTGACCTCATGGCTACTGGGATTTTTTAACCACATAGAGTGGCAGGGTCCTGCGGAGGGAAGGGGAGACTCCCATGCAAATCCCACCTCTGCTGCTCGGCCTCAACTCTAAAGCAAATCTTCAGCTCTAAAGCAGGGATTTGGGATTAGATTATCTCTGAGATCTTTCTCAGTGTTCTGCAATTGTACGGTGATTAATCTACATGGTCAGTTCCTACCTAAAATCATGAATAGGTGTATGGAGCTGATCTTCTACTGTTTACAATGCCCAGCATTGTCCTTGGTTCTCTCCAGTTCACCATCATTCTCACTCTTAGAAGGCTTGTCTAGTTTGAAAAATAAATAAATAAAAAGCAGGTGGGAGGCTTGAAAGATTTTTTTTAAATGAGTTTTAACCAGCATCAAAAGAGAAAGAAATTGGGAAGAGAGGAAAAGGCAGCAGTAGTCACCTTCCAACTGAATGGATGAGAGCATAGGTAACGGCTTCCCAGTAAAGAAGAGACATGACATAGGATGAGAGGGTCTCTTTGGCTGGTTAGGGAGAGGGCTGGGAGCCTTCCTGAGTAATGGAGTTGTCAGGAACAAAAAGTAAAAACAAAAACTACAACATTAAAAAAAATTACAGGGCTTGGGGATGCCTAGGAACCTTAGGAACTTGGAGGAATTTCGCTAAATGGTCCCAGGAGTTACAGGAGGTGAGGTGGATATGCCCAGAAACCTTCGGTGGATATGCAAGTCTTGAGATGGGTGGCTGAAACCACAGCTCTGAGTACCATTTATAGCTGTGCCCTATCTTTAAGGTGAGAGTTTCTCCATGAAAGTGTCCCGTGAAGATAGGTGGCCAGCAATGACTCGAGAAATTTCACTAGAGCTGCTGTAGGTCTCTCATGTAAGAACCAAAAGAAGATGAACATTGCCAATAGCTCCAGGCAGAACCAGTAAGTTGTTTTCACGTTAAATGCAATCAACAGTCCAGAGGAAACGTCATGATTTAGTCCATTGAAAATCGTAATTATTTATTGAATTATTTTAACTACTGAGTTTTGTGAGGGATTAGATAATAAGGAAGAGACTGCAACTTTCTCCAGCAATGTGGAATAAAATTGGCAGGCTTTGGGGTTAAGTCCAAGCCTGACTTAGCTGTGAGATCTTGAACAAGCGGCTTAATCTAAGCATTAATTTTCTATAGTATTTACCTTAGAGAGTTTTTGTGAGGAGTGCATGAGGCAAACTGTGATAAGCATTTAGAACAGTGCCTATCTCACAGTATATCAGTTTCCTTCTTTTGCTGTAACAAATGACCACAAGTTTAGTGGCTTAAAACAACATAAAATTATTATCTTACCATTCTGTAGGTAAGAAGTCTGAGACTGGGCTAAACTGAAGGTGTTGGCTGCATTGGTTAGAGCTACATTCCTTTCTGTCAGCTCAAAGGGAGAATGCATTTCCTGGCCTTTTCCAGCTTCTAGAGGCTGCCCACATTCCTTAGCTAATGGCCCCTCCCTCCATCTTCAAAGCAGCAACATTGCATCTCTGATTATTCTGCCACGATCCTGTCTCCCTCTGACCAAAGCTGGGAAGAGATACCTGATTCTAAAGACCAGTATGACTGAATTGGGTCCACCTGGATAATCTAGGCTATTCCCCCCATTTCAAGGTCTTTAATTTGATCACATCTGTAAAGTCCCTTTTTGCCATTAAGGGACATCTTCACAGATCGCATGAGTTAGGAAGTATTGATAGATATCTTTGGGGTTTCATTAATCTGCCTACCACACGTAGGACACATTTAATCCATTTATTATAATTATGAAGTGACTTTCCAGATATCAAAACAGATGAAATATTCTTCAGGGCTACAAAATAACTTGAAGAGGTAACCTTTCTGAAGGGAGGGATAAGAGTATGTGTTTTTATAGCATCTAAATTAAGAAAACAAAGGGTACTGACGTTGACTACAAAACTCTCTTGACTACGAATATACTTTCTGAGTTTAATTAATTAAATAGAAGCTAACATTTATGGGGTCTCTATCACATGCCAGGCATCATTTTTGGAGATTTTTTCATATACACTATCATATTTAATACAGCAGCCTCTGACATACATAAAATTATCTTCTTAAGGACAATGACAGAACAAGCTCAAATAAGTGAAGTAACACTCCCAGCCTTCCATAGAGAGGAGGTGGCACAGCTGGGATGTTTCTAGGCATTGAGGTTCATCCTCAAGCTTCAGTCCAGTCCAGTGGCAGAACGAATGTCTTTTCGAGTTAACTGGCCCATCTTTGAAGTGGGACTTGGGCCTGTAGAAGCATATTTTCTCTCCAAAGGCCAATGGGTGGACTGGATTCTAAGCAGCCTCGCAGAAGTACATTCTTGTCATTGCTTCAGGATCAGAGGGGAGGCCTGTGTCCAAAGGCCAATGACCCCCAGTGTAGGTAAAGCTCATCCCTGACGTGCACTGCTCCCCTTAGCTGTGACAGCGTAGCCCCATCCCTGATGTGCACTGCCCCCCTTAGCTGTAACAGCGTAGCCCCCATCCCTGACG